>NW_020838029.1:6414379-6655781 GCF_003676395.1 Aethalodelphis obliquidens | reverse complement strand
TTTTTTTTTTTTTTTTTTTTTTTTTTTTTTTTGCAGTACGCGGGCCTGTCACTATTGTGGCCTCTCGCGTTGCGGAGCATGCAGGCTCCGGATGCGCAGGCTCAGCGGCCATGGCTCACGGGCGCAGCCGCTCCGCGGCATGTGAGATCCTCCTGGACCGGGGCATGAACCCTTGTCCCCTGCATCGGCAGGCGGACTCTCAACCATTGCGCCACCAGGGAAGCCCTCTATGGATGATATTTGTGGGAGTTCTTAGTAAACAGAAGCAATTCGATGGACTAGACCCCAGATTCCTCGACCATGCCAGATATGGGAGAGTTCACCATACTTCTTTTTTTCTGGGGACATGATTAGACCTGTGGTACATTTGCATTCACGTTTATATAATAATGAAATATGTTGTAACCAGGGTGGCTACAAATCTATGCTTTAAGAAAGTTTAGGTCAGTATTTTGTTAATGCTTGTCATTTTAAAATAGCAACAAAGCCCACTACCACCTACCAGAAGTTTTAATTTAGGATATACTATCTTAAAGATATAAGTATTGAATAGGGATTATGACTTTTAAGTATATGGTATTTGAGACCTGGTATTTACATAAATATTTGAAGCACACAGAAAAGTAAGGAGAATAATATAATGAACGCCTCTAAAACTACCACTAAGTTTTGTTGAATCTTCACATTTTGTCATATGCTTCAGATATTTCACTGTTCCAAAGAATGAAAAGATTGAGGTGCCTGTTTTTCATCATTTGAAGTATTACATAAATTGTATCATTTGTATAGTTTTTTCCCTGCAACTTGTATTTTTTGCTCAGTATTATGTTTTGGATATTTACCCATATGGATATTTTAGCTCTAGTTCATTTATTTACACCACTGACTAGTAATAATACATTGAATATAAGTGTACCACAATTTATCTAATCTCAACAGCATTACAACATTGTGTTTTGTAGTGTTTATTAGGAGCTTTCAAAAATTTTTGACTGCCACCTATGGCAAGGAAATATTATATTTTACATCACATCCCAGTATCAAAAGTTTAATGAAATCATTTTACCCTTATTACACACAGCACACTATGATAGTTCCTATTCTATGCTTTTTCATTTACAAAATGTTGGTTATGACTCACTAAATTTATTTCTTGAGCACTAGTGGATGAGGCTCTAGGGCAGTGCTGTACAGTTGAAACACAGTGCAAACACAGATAATTTTATATTTCCTAGTACCACATTAGAAAAGGTTAAACAGATGAAATTAATTTTAACAATACAGATTATTTAGCTCAGTACATCCAAAATGTTATCATACCAACATGTAATTGATATAAAAATTATTAATGATATTTACATTCTTTTTTTTTTCTGTACAAAGTCTTTGAAATTTGGTATGTATTTTATAGTTAAAGCATATCTCATTTTGGACTTGCCACATTTCAAGCGCTCAATAGTCACATGTGGCTAGTGGCTGCTCTATAGTGGCAGTGCTATTCTCCGGTGTACATTAAGAAGTTTTACTGCTGGGTCAAAAGCTACAAGCATGTTTAACTTAACAAATATTACCAAATTGCTGTCCACAGTAGTTTTAACAATTTATACTCCCTCTTCTTTTCTCTTTCCCTATATTATTGCTAATATTTGGTATTGCCAGACTTTAGAAATTGTTCATGAGTGAAGGGTTTTTAAAATTAATTAATTAATTAGTTTTGGCTGCATTGGGTCTTCATTGCTGCGCGCAGGCTTTCTCTAGTTGCGGTGAGTGGGGGCTGCTCTTTGTTGTGGTGTGAAGGCTTCTTATTGTGGTGGCTTCTCTTGTTGCGGAGCATGGGCTCTAGGTGTGCGGGCTTCAGTAGTTGTGGCACGTGGGCTCAGTAGTTGTGGCTTGCAGGCTCTAGAGTGCAAGCTCAGTAGTTGTGGTGCACGGGCTTCTTATCGCGGTGGCTTCTCTTGTTGCAGAGCACGGGCTCTAGGTGCACGGGCTTCAGTAGCTGTGGTACGTGGGCTATAGAGCGCAGGCTCAATAGTTGCGGTGTGCGGGCTTAGTTGCTCTGCGGCATGCGGGATCTTCCCGGACCAGGGATTGAACCCACGTCCCTTGCATCGGCAGGCGGATGCTTAACCACTGCGCCACCAAGGAAGTCTGGTGGTAGTGTTTTTAATTAACATTTTATCCTGGGGTAATGTTAGATTTACAGAATAGTTACAGAGATAGTGCAGAGAGTTCCCAGAAACCTATCAGCCAGTTCTATTTTCTCTCATGTTATCATATTACATGGGTGTTTTAATTTGCATTTCTCTGTCAACTAGTGAACTTGGATATATTTTCATAAATTTATGGACCATTTGAGTTTTCTTTTCTGTGTACACAGCCTTTTCAGTCAGATTTTGTAAAAATGGACCACAAAGGGCCATGTGATGGCTTAGCTTATTTTCTTCTCAGGGAGAATTGACATAACATCCCTCTTTTTGTACCATCAATTCCAATCAATTTCAAGGCCAAAAAGGAATACAAATTGGTCTAAGTTATACTCACTGGGTCTAAATAATTATAACTCCTTTTCTGCATGTCAGCTCTTCAACTATTTGAAGGTAGTTATGTCCCCTGGGAAGTCTTTTCTTCAGATTCAGCATTTTTAGTTCTTTTAGTCATTTCTCATATTACATGGTTTCTAGTCCTCTCATCATTTTGTGTGCTGTCCTCTGAACATGCTCTGTTCCTTTCATGTTATTCCTTAAAATATGGTACCCAGAACAGAACACAATTCTCTAGGTTCGATATGATCAGCTCAAAATAATTTTTCTCTTTAGATTTAGGAATGATCATCATTGTCTTTAGATACCGATATAGCTAAGATTGATTTTTTTTTTTCTTTTTTTGAGTGGTGGCAGTCACACCACACTAATGACTCATTTTGAGCTTTTGGTCCCCAGAAGACCCTCAGTCTTTTTTTTCTTTTTCCGGTACGTGGGCCTCTCACTGTTGTGGCCTCTCCCATTGCGGACCACAGGCTCCGGATGCGCAGGCTCAGCGGCCATGGCTCACGGGCCCAGCCACTCCACGGCATGTGGGATCTTCTCAGACTGGGGCACGAACCCGTGTCCCCTGCATCGGCAGGCGGACTCTCAACCACTGCACCACCAGGGAAGCCCCCTCAGTCTTTTTTTAATACATGCTTCTATTAAGCTACATCTTGCCTGTCATATATTGGTGCAGTTAGTTTTGGAGACATAAGTGCAGGGCTTTAATTTTTTCTTACATTAATGTCATTGCTATAACTGGAGATTTAATTTTTGTTCCTGATTATATCTTCTGTCTTATTTGTTATCTGTTTCTCTCTCAATTTCTTCATCCAAATCATAGATAAATTTGTTAAATAGGAGAGGGCCAAGGACAGAATGTTATGTCATTAAAAACTTCACTTCAGGGACTTCCCTGGTGGTCCACTTGCTAAGACTCTGCGCTCCCAATGCAGGGGGCCTGGGTTTGATCCCTGGTCAGGGAACTAGATACCACATGCTGCAACTAAGAGTTGGCATGATGCAACTAAAAATCCCGCATGCCGTAAGTAAAGGTCCTGCATACCTCAACTAAAGATCCCGCATGCCACACTAAAGATCCCACATGCCACAACTAAGACCTGATGCAGCCAAATAAATAAATAAATATTAAAAAAATAAAAACTTCAGGTTGACATCAGTTCATTAAGCAGCAAGCTCGAGTATGCTTTTTAAAAAATATTTGTTTATTTTAAAATTAATTTTCATTGGAGTATAGTTGATTTACAATGTTGTGTTTGTTTCTGCTGTACAGCAAAGTGAATCGGTTATACATATGTCCACTCTTTTTTAGATTCTATTGCCGTATAGGTCAGTACAGAGTATTGAGTAGAGTTCCCTGTGCTATACAGTAGATTCTCAGTTATCTATTTTTTTTTTTTTTTTTTTTTTTTTTGCGGTACACAGGCCTCTCACTGTTGTGGCCTCTCCCGTTGCGGAGCACAGGCTCTGGATGCGCAGGCTCAGGGGCCATGGCTCACGGACCTGGCCGCTCCGCAGCACATGGGGTCTTCCTGGACTGGGGCACGAACCCGCGTCCCCTGCATCAGCAGGTGGCCTCTCAACCACTGCGCCACCAGGGAAGCCCCCTAGTTATCTATTTTATATATAGTAGTGTGTGTATGTCAATCCCAATCTCCCAATTTATCCCTCCCCCCCTCTTTCCCCCTTGGTAACCATAAGTTTGTTTTCTACATCTGTGACTCTATTTCTGTTTTATAGATAGGTTCATTTGTACCATTTTTTTAGATTCCACATATAAGTGATATCACATGATATTTGTCTTTGAGATCTACTTCACTCAGTATGACAGTCTCTAGGTCCATCCATTTTGATGCAAATGGCATTATTTTGTTCTTTTTTATGGATGAGTAATATTTCATTGTATATATATATATATATATACCACATCTTCTTCTTTCATTCCTCTGTCGATGGACATTTAGGTTGCTTCCATGTCCCAGGTATTATAAATAGTGCTGTAGTGAACATTGGGGTACATGTATCTTTTCGAATTATGGTTTTCTCCCGGTATATGCCCAGGAGTGGGATTGCAGGATCATATGGTAGCTCTATTTTTACTTTTTTAAAGGAACCTCCGTAGTGTTCTCCATAGTGGCTGCACCAATTTACATTCCCACCAACAGTGTAGGAGGAGGGTTCCCTTTTCTCCACACCCTCTCCAGAATTTATCGTTTGTAGATTTTTTGATGGCCATTGTGACTGGTGTAAGGTGATAACTTGTAGTTTTGATTTGCATTTCTCTAATAATTAGTGATGTTAAGCATCTTTTCATGTGTCTGTTGGCCATCTGTAGCCTTCTATGGAGAAACGTCTACTTAGGTCTTCTGCCCATTTTTTGATTGGGTTATTTGTTTTTTTGATACTGAACTGCATGAGCTGTTTGTATATTTTGGAGATTAATTCCTTGTTGGTCACTTCTTTGCAAATATTTTCTCCCATTCTGTGGGTTGTCCTTTTGTATTGTTTATGGTTTCCTTTGCTGTACAAAAGCTTTTAAGTTTCATTAGGTCCCATTTGTTTATTTTTGTTTTTATATTCATTGCTCTAGGAGGTAGATCAAAAAAGATCTTGCTGAGATTTATGTCAGAGTGTGTTCTGCCTGTTTTCCTCTAAGAGTTTTATAGTATCCGGTCTTATATTTAGGTCTTTAATCCATTTTGAGTTTATTTTTGTGTGTGGTGTTAAAGAATGTTCTAATTTTATTTTTTTACATGGGGCTGTCCAGTTTTTCCAGCACCATTTATTGAAGATACTCTCTTTTCCCCATTGTGTATTCTTGCCTCCTTTGTCATAGATCAGTTGACCGTAGTTGCGTGGGTTTATCTCTGGGCTTTCTATCCTGTTCCATTGATCTATTTGTCTTTTTTTCTGCCAGTACCATACTGTTTTTTTTTTTGTGTGTGTGGTATGCAGGCCTCTCCATTTTGTGGCCTCTCCTGTTGTGGAGCACATGCTCTGGACGCACAGGCTCAGCAGCCATGGCTCACGGGCCTAGCCGCTCTGTGGCATGTGGGGTCTTCCCGGACTGGGGCACGAACCTGTGTCCCCTGCATCGGCAGGCGGACTCTCAACCACTGCACCACCAGGGAAGCCCCATACTGTTTTGATTATTGTAGCTGTGTAGTATAGTCTGAAGTCAGGGAGCCTGATTCCTCCAGCTCCATTATTCTTTCTCAAGATTGCTTCGCTATTCATGGTCTTTTGTGTTTCCATACAAATGGTAAAATTTTTTGTTCTAGTCATGTGAAAAATGCCATTGGTAATTTGATAGGGTTTGCATGGAATCTGTAGATTGCTTTGGGTAGTATAGTCATTTTGATAATATTGATTTTTCCCTTCCAAGAATATGGTATAGCTCTCCATCTGCTTGTGTCATCTTTGATTTCTTTCATCAGTATCTTATAGTTTTCTGAGTACAGGTCTTTTGCCTCCTTCAGTAGGTTTATTCCTAGTTATTTTTTTTCTTTTTAATGCGATGGTAAATGGGATTGTTTCCTTAACTTCTCTTTCTGATCTTTCATTGTTAGTGTATAGGAATGCAAGAGATTTCTGTGTATTATTTTTATATCCTGCAACTTTACCAAATTCATTGATGAGCTCTAGTCCTCTGAGTATGCTTATTCCACCTGCCTGATTTGCTCTAGTATTCTGAGAATGCCTATTCAACCTGCCTGACAAAGCCTGGCAACTGTCTTGTTCTATACTTGGCTTTATCTCTAGATTTAGAATTTTCGTTCATCTCTTTGAAGGGTTCTTGGGGCTGTCTGTACGTGAATGTCTGTTACCAACTCCTATTCAACGTTTTCTCCCAGCTTTATTGAGATATGATTGACATATAATATTGTATAAGTTTAAGGTGTATGGCATAGTGATTTTTATATATGTATGTACTGCAAAGTGATTATGGAAATAATGTTAAGACATTTGTCACCTCACATAGTTACAGTTTTGGGGAGGGATGAGGGAAATGGGTGAGGGTGGCGAAAGTGGATGAACCTCCTGTTCACCGTTGAGGCTGCCTTCTTGATGGTGAACAAAGTTTGATGCCACACTATGCTATCCTGCTCCTGACCTACAGCCTCCAGGGATTTCAGCTCTGTAGTACTTTTTCCTTCTTTCTCTCTCCTCAACTTCCTCTTTCCTTTTCCTTTTCTTTTCTTATTCTTTCTTTCTTAGAAATTAACTTTATTGAGATATACTTTACATACAATAAAATTCACACACTTTAAAAAACAGTTATTTATTCTTTGGCTGCATCGGGTCTTTGTTGCTGCATGCGGGCTTCCTCTAGTTGTGGCTAGTGGGGGCTACTCTTCGTTGCAGTGTGCGGGCTTCTCATTTTGGTGGCTTCTCTTGTTGTGGAGCATGGGCTCTAGGCATATGGGCTTCAGTAGTTGCAGCACGCAGGCTCCGTAGTTGCAGCACATGGGTCCTAGAGCACGCGGGCTTCAGTAGTTGCGGTGCGTGGACTCTAGGGTGCGTGGGCTTCAGTAGTTGTGCGTGGGCTCCGTAGTTGTGGCTTGCGGGCTCTAGAGCACAGGCTCAGTAGTTGTGGCACACAGGCTTAGTTGCTCCACGGCATGTGGGATCTTCCCGGACAAGGGATTGAACTTGTGTCCCCTGCATTGGCAGGCGGATTCTTAACCACTGTGTCACCAGGGAAGTCCAAAATTCACACACTTTAAGTGTATAGGTTGATGCTTTTTTTTTGTGTGTGTGTGTGTGTGTGGTGGGGGGGGCAAATGTAACCTGTATAACCGCCATTACAATCAAGAAATAGAACATTTTCATCTCAGAGAATTCTACCATACCCCTTTGCTGTCAATCTACCCACAACCCTCTACCCCAGTCAACCACTGTTCTGATTTCTGTCACTGCAGATTAGTTTATAAATGAAATCATTCAGTATATACTCTTTTTTCCTATGGTGTCCTTTTTTTTTTTTTTTTTTTTTTTTGCGGTACACGGGCCTCTCACTCTTGTGGCCTCTCTGGTTGCGGAGCACAGGCTCTGTGGCCATGGCTCATGGGCCTAGCTGCTCCGCGGCAGGTGGGATCTTCCCGGACTGGGGCGTGAACCTGTGTCCCCTGCATCAGCAGGCGGACTCTTAACCACTCTGCCACCAGGGAAGCCCCGCTATGGTGTCTTTCACTAAGCATAATCGTTTTGAGAGTCATCCATATTGTTTCATATATAAATAGTTAATTCTTTTTTATTGTTTAGTAGCATTCCACTGAATGACTAGATCACAATTTGTTTATTCATCAGTTGGTGGACATTTTCGACTATCATGACTAAAGTTGCTATGAATATTCATGTATAAGTTTTAAGTGATTTAGGTTTTCATTTCTCTTGGGGAGAATATCTAGGAATGGATTTGCTGAGATGTAAAGTGCTTTTGTAACCAGGTTTTACAGATTATTTCCTTTTTGGAGGACAGGTTTTGAAAGGCCCAAATTCTTAATTTAAGAAACAGTAGCATCTGGGCTGGGGGTGTTTCCTAAAACTGTCCTGCTTGATTCAGAAAGAAAAAGTTCCTCATCTTGACAAGCACCAGGACCATACAAAATAGAAGGTGACTTAACATGGGAATAGCAAAAAGTTGAGTGTTGTTGAATAGTAGTACCAAGATAATTCAGGCCAGTTTTCCACCTCAACATGAGCGTTATTTCTTCTTAAAGAATGGCAACTGTTTATCAAGCTTTGGAACTCCCTTTCCTGTTGTTAATTTGAAGACAATTCTCCTTTTTCTAGATTTCTAACATCTTTGTATTTGCTCTAATATAAATATCCTTATGGTCTATTAAAATAACCAAGTTTTGGGGCTTCCCTGGTGGCGCAGTGGTTGAGAGTCTGCCTGCCGATGCAGGGGACATGGGTTCGTGCCCTGGTCCGGGAGGATCCCACATGCCGCGGAGCGGCTGGGCCCGTGAGCCATGGCCTTTGGGCCTGCGCGTCCGGAGCCTGTGCCCCGCAACGGGAGAGGCCAAAGCAGTGAGAGGCCGGCGAAAAAAAAAATCCAAGTTTTTACTTTCTTTTTTCTGTTAAATCTGTGACAACTGTTAAGGAAGTAGGTATTAACAAGTTTGTATCATTAAATCTTCAGAAGCCAATGACAGTATATACTTTAGACCAGCCCTGTACAATAGAAATATAATGTGAGCTACAGTGTAATTTAAAAATTTCTAGTAGCCACATTTAAAAAGCAGAGAGAAACAGGTACAATTATTTGAAATAATAATAATAGTAATAATAATTTTGATACTCTGTTTATAGCCCTACACATACAGAATATTATTTCAACATGTAATCAATATAGAAAATTACTGAGATATTTTACATTTTTTATACTAAATCTTTGAAATCTGGTGTGTACTTTACAATTATAGCCCATCTCAATTTGGACTAACTACATTTCAGGTGCTCAGTAATCACATGTGACTGCCATGTTAGACTGCAGGTCTAGACTGAAAAGTTTAGTAGGAAAACTCACTCAAGATAATTGACTTTCATTGAATCTCAAAGGACTTTATTCATTTGAAAGCCTCCCTCAACAATTTTTTCCCATTCCTTTAAATGCCACAGTGGGATCCTCAGATTAGGAGTGATGGAATTATTAGGAAGTGTCCCAAGAGTGTGCCATGTAGCTCAGAGTCATAAGCACAGCGTCTGTTTGGCCTGTGCAGAAATCTTGTTGATATACTTGTTGGAGTCATCTGGTATGCACATATTAGGTAGAAATAATATAGTTTATGAAATAAAGAGACAGTGTTAACTAACAAAGTGGAACTTTGTTAGTATACCATACAGTGTGTTTCAAGCTCTGGCCCCTACATACCTTTCTAATGGTATTTCCTGTAATCTTCCTTTACCCTTTTTTCCAGCCATACATAACTACTTATGGTTATTTGAACCCATTGTGCTTTCCACACCTGCATGTTTTTCCTTGTGTTTGGTATGTTGCCTGGCAAACTCTTAAGTGATCCATCAAGACCCACCTCAAATAGCACTCAGTGAAGCCTATTCTGCCATTCCTATATCCCAACTCTCAAACGGGTAGTTACTTAATTCTTCCTTTATATTTCTGTAGTGTCTTGCACTCACAGCACTTATTATATTGTAAGTTTTCTCATTTTAATTTCTGTTAATATTGTGTGATCTGCTTGATGGTATAGACTGTTTCACTCATCTTTGTATTCCTAGTAAGATCCCTAGTATCTGCCTGATACCAAGCATTCAATAAATGTTTGTTGTATTAACTTTTACAAGGAGAAATATAGACACCAGCCAAAGCAGAAAGTACAGTTGTGGATTTTGTTCATGCTGTACTACTAATAGCTTTGATCTTGGGCAAGTTAATTAACTTTCCTGTAGCTTATTTTAATTAATTGTAAAATTAGAGTGGGTTACTAGAATTTTAAGGTGACTTAGAGCTCTAAAAAATTGGTTGATTGATACATGTGTATACCATACATCTTGTGTGGAAATGTGTGTAAGCTCCTCAAGGGAGGGAACTGTGTCTTGTTTACATTATTCTTGGTGCTTAGCAGAATACTTGATATCATTAAATGTTTATTGAATTAATGAATGAAATAACTCTTGTCTCATTCATTCATATTGCCCACAAGGATAGTAACACTGTCACCAGGAATGATGGTATATATTTCTGATGATGATTTGGAAATGCACATGGGCTCAGATAAAACTTTCCTGTGTTATTCTATCACCATCAAAAGCAGTTCATGGGGCTTCCCTGGTGGCGCAGTGGTTGAGAGTCCGCCTGCCGATGCAGGGGACACGGGTTCGTGCCCCGGCCCGGGAAGATCCCACATGCCGCGGAGTGGCTGGGCCCGTGAGCCGTGGCCGCTGAGCCGCCGTGGCCGCTGAGCCGCCGTGGCCGCTGAGCCTGCGCGTCCGGAGCCTGTGCTCCACAACGGGAGGCCACAACAGTGAGAGGCCCGCGTACCGCAAAAAAAAAAAAAAAAAAGCAGTTCATAAGATGCTTAATTGTTTATGACATTTTGCTTAGCAATCCTCTAAATAACTAGTGCATTCTGTTAGGAATGGAAAGGCTAAAGATATCTTGTGTGGAAGATTAGCCGTCATGCATTTGGTTTCATTAAATATTTGACGTCTTTTGCAAGCAAGTTTTATGTGTATTATGTGTAGTTTACAATAGTATAGAGATAAGAAATCACAAAGACAGTTGAATCAACTTAGGTTTCTTTCTTCCTTCAAAGACCTCTTTGGTGAGAGTTGCTATAATGTACTCAGCTAATCCACTTCAACCTTCCAACTGTGTTGTTATAGTCTACTTACTGCATTCCCAACGTTTCCATGTATGTTTTGGTCTGATTTAGATGTGAATCTACTGGGAAGGTGTCTTGGATAAGTCTGTCTTCAGTGCCTAGTGCATTGTTAACACTCAGTAAACAAGTTAATTAATTAAGTTGTTAAATAGACAGAAATAGCCTTTGGTAACCATGGTAACTAAAACAAAGCAGATATTAGCTGAACAGAAGACTCAGTCAAGAGCAGTAGGGTTCAGCTACAGTGGGTAAGATGATGTAATGAGAATAAAAGTAATACATACAGATACTTTGTAAATATATACAGATGCTTAGGGGTAGGATTGGATGAATTGGCAAATTGAGATTGGTTATTGACCTTGCATTTTATAGGAGTGTGAAAGAAATAAAATACCAGATTCATTGCAACATTTATACAATGTGCATTTGGTTTAGAGGACTGAGTTGTGGCTTTTTTGAGATATTCCTCCTACTGCTATGGTTTGTTCAATGTAAGTATAATTCTACCCTTTAGTCTTTAAAGTTTAGTACCCTGGATGTGACTGGATGTCTTTCCTCACCAGAATCAAGTTGGAAATTCCTTTTTTGGTTAGCATGGTATAGTCAGCTCTTGCCTTTTTACCTCCCGCCACCATCCAGCCAGTTGCCCTCCAAAATTTTACATAGCTTTATCTCCTAATGAGCCCAGGTCTAGGTTTGTTTCAGTCCCTGAGCCAGTTCTGTACAGGGCAAGAAAGAATAACAGTATTATGTTGTAGGGAAGAGACTGGTTTGGAATGAAGTCATACTGGCCATCAGATTTGAGATTTAACATGCTAGGGGCATACTGTAGGCACCTGTTGAGCTTTAGAACTGTATCTTTACTGACTCATGATTTTCATGGAGCTAGCCTGCCCTGTATCCTTTCCTAGTTGCTCTCCAGGACCAAGATGCTGCTCAGAACTACAATACACTGCTGTGAATAATTCTCTTGGAACTATGGTTCATGCAGTTTCATCTGACTTGTGCATTATGATTCGCTGCTTGGATTCTCTTGTGCCATACCCAGTTTGTCAGTTGGGTCCTCCTGGAACATTGTATATGAAAAATGATCGTCTCTCTGACCATTAGATAGAAAGTATGATTTACAGTGTGGTTTTATCTGTCACTAAACCTGTTTGTCCTGAGTTTGCTTGAGTTTTTTTGCCATGCCCTTTTGATACTGTTTTGGACATTTTGACTGTCCTCATTAAAAGTAGCCTCTGCTGGAATAGTTTTTCTTAGCTTACAATCAGAATTATAGCTATTTTACGTTTGGTAGTGTATATATGTCCATGCCACTCTCTCACTTTGTCCCAGCTTACCCTTCCCTCTCCCAGTATCCTCAACACTCTGAATGGTGTTGGCTCATTTTTTCTCTTTCTACTGTTTTTTAGTTGTCTCAGAGTCCTGGCAAGTCAGTTCTTCCAGGCCTTTTCCAATAGGCCTAGTATAGTGGAAGGACAGGATTTCAAATTAGAAAGCCTGAGTTCAGCTCCTAGTTTGCTACTTCCTCTTTCTGTCACCTTTGAGAAGTCACTATACTTTGTTATATCTCAGTTCCTGCGTCTTTTAAAAGTATCTCCTTTACAGAGTAGATTGATGATTAAATGAGAATGCATGTGAAAAAGCTTTGAGACTGTAAAGCATTATGCAAATGTTAATTTTATTGTCATTTTTGGTTCTTTTCTCACTGAAGAAATTGCAAGTAATCATTGTGATTTGGAGTAAAATCTTGAATTGACCCTGGCAAGTCTTTGAACTGCTTTGGCTTTTGAATGACTGGTTGAGTTGATGGAGGTCACTGGGAGAGACTTGGCAGGACTGTTGATAGATTTTTTTCCATGTTGTAACAGAAGCTCCCTTCCTCAAGGAAAGGGAAGAAGTTTATTTTCTATTATACTGTACCTAGAATGCTGTCTATCTAATCAGAATTAATTGGTACAGATTAACGTGGCTGCCCCAATAGAGTGACTCCCCAGTTTTAACTAGGATGAATCTCATTTAAATTAAATAGACCGGGGTCTTCCCTGGTGGCGCAGTGGTTGAGAGTCCACCTGCTGATGCAGGGGGCACGGGTTCGTGCCTCGGTCCGGGAGGATCCCACATGCCGCGGAGTGTCTGTGCCCGTAAGCCATGGCTGCTGAGCCCGCGCGTCCGGAGCCTGTGCTCCGCAACGGGAGAGGCCACAATAGTGAGAGGCCCACAGATCGCAAAAAAAATTAAAAAAAAAATTGACTGCAATCATGTTGTAAATCATAGTTTATTTCAGTAGCCAGGAAGATAATTTAATCGTTTTTTTCAAAATGTACAATATTGCCTGATATAACCTTAATACAGAGTGGTGTTTTCAGATCTCAGGAATAGGCTGTATTTATACAAGCTCTTTTCTGAGCTTCTCCCAGAAGCAAGTCTCTCCTTCATAGTGTAACTCTCAACCATTCAGCTATGTGATCTCTATTATTCAGCTTTGCTGACTGCATTTTATCCTCAAGAACTGCAGTGCTCTCATTGCCTCAGCTGGTGTTAGTCAAGTTGCTCAACTGAATGACACTGAAAATATGTTTTGAAAGGACCAGAATTATTTTGACAAAGAATGAATTATATAAAATATTAAGAGAACATTCACAAATCAAAATTAACGCCTTCACAGTCTCATATACTATGTCACTAGGACTTATAATTGGTATTCTAATAAAATATATTTGGATTTTTTTTAAAAGGAAGTCAAATTAAAAAATTTATATTGGAATTTTTCTTTTCAAAAACATTTCAAGAAATCTGTTTTTAAAAGATATTTGGATTTTTAAAAACGTTTAAAAACTTTCCTAATTATTTTTTAAATTGAGGTATAATTGACGTACATTATATTAGTTTCAGGTGTACAACATAATGATTCAATATTCGTGTATATTACAAAATGATCAGCACAGTAAGTCTAGTTTAACATCCATCACCATACATAGTTAGAAAATTTTTTTCTTCTGTTGATAACTTTTAATATTTACTCTTTTTTTTAAACGTTTTTATTGGAGTATAATTGCTTTACAAAGGTGTGTTAATTTCTGCCTTATAACAAAGTGAATCAGTTATACATATGCATATGTCCCCATATCTCTTCCCTCTTGCCTCTCCCTCCCTCCCACCCTCCCTATCCCACCCCTCTACGTGGTCACAAAGCAACGAGCTGATCTCCCTGTGCTATGGGGCTGCTTCCCACTAGCTAGCTATTTTATGTTTGGTAGTGTATATATGTCCATGCCACTCTTTCACTTTGTCCTAGCTTCCCCTTCCCCCTCCCTGTGTCCTCAAGTCCATTCTCTAATAGGTCTGCGTCTTTATTCCCATCTTGCCCCTAGGTTCTTCATGACCAATTTTTTTTTTTTTAGATTCCATATATATGTGTGAGCATACGGTATTTGGTTTTCTCTTTCTGACTTACTTCACTCTGTGTGACAGACTCTAGGTCCATCCACCTCATGACAAATAACTCAATTTCGTTTCTTTTTATGGCTGAGTAATATTCCATTGTATATATGTGCCACATCTTCTTTATCCATTCATCTGTTGATGGACACTTAGGTTGCTTTCATGTCCTATCTATTGTAAATAGAGCTGCAATGAACATTTTGGTACATGACTCTTTTTGAATAGTGGTTTTCTCAGGGTATATGCCCAGTAGTGGGATTACTGGGTTGTATGGTAGTTCTATTTTTAGTTTTTTAAGGAACCTCCATATGTTCTCCACCGTGGATGTATGAATTCACGTTCCCACCAACAGTGCAATTAGGGTTTCCTTTTCTCCACACCGTCTCCAGCATTTATTGTTTGTAGATTTTTTGATGATGGCCATTCTGACCGGTGTGAGATGATATCTCATTGTAGTTTTGATTCACGTTTCTCTAATGATTAATGATGTTGAGCATTCTTTCATGTGTTTGTTGGCAATCTGTATATCTTCTTTGGAGAAATATCCATTTAGGTCTTCTGCCCATTTTTGGATAGGGTTGTTCGTTTTTTTTGATATTGAGCTGCATGAGCTGCTTGTAAATTTTGGAGATTAATCCTTTGTCAGTTGTTTCATTTGCAAATATTTTCTCCCATTCTGAGGGTTGTCTTTTGGTCTTGTTTATGGTTTCCTTTGCTGTGCAAAAGCTTTGAAGTTTCATTAGGTCCCATTTGTTTATTTTTGTTTTTATTTCCATTTCTCTAGGAGGTGGGTCAAAAAGGATCTTGCTGTGATTTATGTCATAGAGTGTTCTGCCTATTTTTTCCTCTAAGAGATTGATAGCGTCTGGCCTTACATTTAGGTCTTTAATCCATTTTGAGTTTATTTTTGTGTATTGTGTTAGGCAGTGTTCTAACTTCATTGTTTTATGTGTAGCTGTCCAGTTTTCCCAGCACCACTTATTGAAGAGGCTGTCTTTTCTCCATTGTATATTTTTGCCTCCTTTATCAAAGATAAGGTGACCATATGTGCTTGGGTTTATCTCTGGGCTTTCTATCCTGTTCCATTGATCTATATTTCTGTTTTTGTGCCAGTACCATACTGTCTTGATTACTGTAGCTTTGTACTATAGTCTGAAGTCAGGGAGCCTGATTCCTCCAGCTCTGTTTTTCTTTCTCAGGATTGCTTTTCGGGGTCTTTTGTGTTTCCATACGAATTGTGAGATTTTTTGTTCTAGTTCTGTGACAAATGCCAATGGCAGTATATTGGGATTGCATTGAATCTGTACATTGCTTTGGGTAGAATAGTCATTTTCACAATGTTGATTCTTCCAATCCAAGAACATGGTTATACCTCTCCATCTATTAGTATCATCTTTAATTTCTTTCATCAGTGTCTTATAATTTTCTGCATACAGGTGTTTTGTCTCCTTAGGTAGGTTTATTCCTAGATATTTTATTCTTTTTTTTGCAGTGGTAAATGGGAGCGTTTTCTTGATTTCACTTTCAGATTTTTCATCATTAGTGTATAGGAATGCCAGAGATTTCTGTGCATTAATTTTGTATGCTGCTACTTTACCAAATTCATTGATTAGCTCTAGTAGTTTTCTGGTAGCATCTCCAGGATTCTCTATAGTATCATGTCATTTGCAAACAGTGACAGCTTTACTTTTTCTTTTCTGATTTGGATTCCTTTTATTTCTTTTTCTTCTCTGATTTCTGTGACTAAAACTTCCAAAACTATGTTGAATAATTGTTGGCTGTGGGTCTGTCATATATGGCCTTTATTATGTTGAGGAAAATTCCCTCTGTGCCTACTTTCTGCAGGGTTTTTATCATAAATGGGTGTTGAATTTTGTCGAAAGCTTTCTCTGCATCTATTGAGATGATCATATGGTTTTTCTCCTTCAATTTGTTAATATGGTGTATCACATTGATTGATTTGCGTATATTGAAGAATCCTTGCATTCCTGGGATAAACCGCACTTGATCGTGGTGTATGATCCTTTTAATGTGCTGTTGGATTCTGTTTGCTAGTATTTTGTTGAGGATTTTTGCATCTATGTTCATCAGTGATATTGGCCTGTAGTTTTCTTTTTTTGTGACATCTTTGTCTGGTTTTGGTATCAGGGTGATGGTGGCCTCATAGAATGAGTTTGGGAATGTTCCTCCCTCTGCTATATTTTGGAAGAGTTTGAGAAGGATAGGTGTTAGCTCTTCTCTAAATGTTGCATAGAATTCTCCTGTGAAGCCATCTGGTCCTGGGCTTTTGTTTGTTGGAAGTTTTTTAATCATAGTCTCAATTTCAGTGCTTGTGATTGGTCTGTTCATATTTTCTATTTCTTCCTGGTTCAGTCTTGGAAGGTTGTGCATTTCTAAGAATTTGTCCATTTTTTCCAGGTTGTTCAGTTTATTGGCATAGAGTTGCTTGTAGTAATCTCTCATGATCCTTTGTATTTCTGCCGTGTTAGTTGTTACTTCTCCTTTTTCAATTCTAATTCTACTGATTTGAGTCTTCTTCCTTTTTTTCTTGATGAGTCTGGCTAATGGTTTATCAATTTTGTTTATTTTCTCGAAGAACCAGCTTTTAGTTTTACTGATCTCTGCTATCGTTTCCTTCATTTCTTTTTCATTTATTTCTGATCTTATCTTTATGATTTCTTTCCTTCTGCTAAATTTGGGGTTTTTTTGTTCTCCTTTCTCTAATTGCTTTAGGTGTAAGGTTAGGTTGTTTGTTTGAGATGTTTCTTGTTTCTTAAGGTAGGATTGTATTGCTATAAACTTCCTCTTAGAACTGTTCTTGCTGCATCCCATAGGTTTTGGGTTGTCGTGTTTTCACTGTCATTTGTTTCTAGGTATTTCTTGATTTCCTCTTTGATTTCTTCAGTGATCTCTTGGTTATAAGTAGTGTATTGTTTAGCCTCCATGTGTTTGTATGTTTTACAGATCTTTTCCTGTAATTGATATCTAGTCTCATAGCGTTGTGGTCGGAAAAGATATTTGACACGATTTCAATTTTCTTAAATTTACCAAGGCTTGATTTGTGGCCCAAGATACGATGTATCCTGGAGAATGTTCCATGAGCACTTGAGAAGAATGTGTATTCTGTTGTTTTTGGATGCCATGTCCTATAAATATCAGTTAAGTCCATCTTGTTGAATGTATCATTTGAAGCTTGTGTTTCCTTATTTATTTTCATTTTGGATGATCTGTGCATTAGTGAAAGTGGGGTGTTAAAGTCACCTACTATGCTGGTGTTACTGTTTACTTGCCCTTTTATAGCTGTTAGTATTTGCCTTATATATTGAGGTTCTCCTTTGCTGGGTGCTTAACTATTTACAATTGTTATATCTTCTTCTTGGATTGATCATTATGTAGTGTCCTTCATTGTCTCTTGTAATAGTCTTTGTTTTAAAGTCTTATTTTGTCTGATATGAGAATTGCTACTCCAGCGTTCTTTTGATTTCCCTTTGCATGGAATATCTTTTTCCATCCCCTCACTTTCAGTCTGTATGTGTTCCTAGGTCTGAAGTGGGTCTTTTTATACAGCATATATACGGTTTGTTGTTTTTGTATCCATTCAGCCAGTGTATGTCTTTTGGTTGTAGCATTTAATCCATTTACATTTAAGGTAATTATCGATAAGTATGTTTCTATTACCATTTTCTTAATTGTTTGGGGTTTGTTATTGTAGGTCTTTTTCTTCTCTTGTGTTTCCTGCCTAGAGAAGTTCCTTTAGCATTTGTTGTAATGCTGGTTTGGTGGTGCTGAATTCTCTTAGCTTTGGCTGGTCTGTAAAGGTATTAATTTCTCCATCAAATCTGAATGAGATCCTTGCTGGGTAGAGTCATCTTGGTTGTAGGTTTTTCTCCTTCACCACTTTAAATATGTTCTGCCCCTCCCTTATGGCTTGCAGAGTTTTTGTTGAAAGATCATCTGTCAAACTTATGAGGATTCCCTTGCATGTTGTTTGTTGTTTTTCCCTTGCTGATTTTAATATTTTTCTTTGTAATTAATTTTTGATAGTTTGATTAATATGTGTCTTGGCGTGTTTCTCCTTGGATTTATCCTGTATGGGACTCTCTGTGCTTCCTGGACTTGATTAACTATTTCCTTTCCCCTATTAGGGAAGTTTTGAACTATAATCTCTTGCAATATTTTCTCAGTCCCTTTCTTTTCTCTTTTTTGTTTTTGTTTTTGTTTTGCGGTACGCGGGCCTCTCACTGATGTGGCCTCTCCCGTTGCGGAGCACAGGCTCCGGACGTGCAGGCTCAGCGGCCACAGCTCACGGGCCCAGCCGCTCCGCGGCACGTGGGATCCTCCCGCACTGGGGCATGAACCCGCGCCCCCTGCATCGGCAGGCGGACTCCCAACCACTGTGCCACCAGGGAAGCCCCTCAGTCCCTTTCTTTTTGTCTTCTTCTTCTGGGACCTCTGTAGTTCGAATGTTGGTGCGTTTAATATTGTTCCAGAGGTCTCTGAGACTGTCCTCAGTTCTTTTCATTCTTTTTTCTTTATTCTGCTCTGCACTAGTTATTTCCACTATTTTATCTCCCAGGTCACTTATCCGTTCTTCTGCCTCAGTTATTCTGCTATTGATCCCTTCTAGAGAATTTTTAATTTCATTTATTGTGTTGTTCATCACTGTTTGTTTGCTCTTTAGTTCTTCTAGGTCCTTGTTAAATGTTTCTTGTATTTTCTCCATTCTGTTTCCAAGAATTTGGATCATCTTTACTATCATTATTCTGAATTCTTTTTCAGGTAGACTGCCTATTTCCTCTTCATTTGTTTGGTGTGGTGGGTTTTTGCCTTGCTCCTTCATCTGCTGTGTGTTTCTCTGTCTTCTCATTTTGCTTAACTTGCCGTGTTTGGGTTCTCCTTTTTGCAGGCTGCAGGTTTGTAGTTGCCATTGTTTTTGGTGTCTCCCCCAGTGGCTAAGGTTGGTTCTGTGGGTTGTGTAGGCCTCCTGGTGGAGGGGAGTAGTGCCTGTGTTCTGGTGAATAAGGCTGGATCTTGTCTTTCTGGTGGGCAGGTCCACATCTGGTGGTGTGTTTTGTTGTGTCTGTGGCCTTATTATGATTTTAGGCAGCCTCTCTGCTCCTGGGTGGGGTTGTGTTCCTGTCTTTTTAGTTGTTTGGCATAGGGTGTCCAGCCTTGTAGCTTGCTGGTCATGGAGTGAAGCTGGGTGTTGGTGTTGAGATGGAGATCTCTTGGAGATTTTCGCCGTTTGATATTACGTGGAGCTGGGAGGTCTGTTGTGGACCAGTGTCCTGAACTTGGCTCTCCCACCTTAGAGGCATAGCCCTGATGCCTGGCTGGAGCACCAAGAGCCTGTCATTCACACGGCTCAGGATCAAAGGGAGAATAAAAAGAAAGAAAGAAAGGGGAAGATAAAATAAAGTTATTAAAATAAAAAATAATTTAAAATTTTTTTAAGTAATAAAAAAAGAGGAGGAAAGAAAGCAGAGAGCAACCAAAGCAAACCAAAAAACAAATCCATCAATGATAACAAGTGCTAAATACTATACTAAAAACAACAGCAACAAAAAAAATGGACAGACAGAACCCTAGGACAAATGGTAAAAGCAAAGCTATACAGAGAAAATCACAGAAGCACACACATACACACTCACAAAAAGAGAAAAAGGGAAAAAAATATATATCATTGCTCCCAAAGTCCACCTCATCAATTTAGGATGATTCGTTGTCTATTTAGGTATTTCACAGATGCAGGGTACATCAAGTTGATTGTGGAGATTTAATCCGCTGCTCCTGAGGCTGCTGGGAGAAATTTCCCTTTCTCTTCTTTGTTAGCACAGCTCCTGGGCTTCAGCTTTGGAGTTGGACCCACCTCTCTGTGTAGGTTGCCTGAGAGCATCTGTTCTTCGCTCAGACAGGACGGGGTTAAAGGAACAGCTGATTCGGGTGCTCTGGATCACTCAGGCTGGGGGGGAAGGGAGGGGTACGGAGTTTGGGGTGAGCCTGCGGCGGCAGAGCCCAGCATGACGTTGCAGCAGCCTGAGGCACGCCATGTGTTCTCCCTGGGGAAGTTATCCCTGGATCCCGAAACCCTGGCAGTGGCGGGGTGCACAGGCTCCCGGGAGGGGCGGTGTGGATAGTGAACTGTGCTTGCACACAGGCTTCTTGGTGGCTGCAACAGCAGCCTTAGCGTCTCATGCCCGTCTTTGGGGTCCGCGCTGATAGCCGTGGCTTGCGCCCGTCTCTGGAGCTCCTTTATGTGCACTCTGAACCCCTCTCCTTGCGCACCAGGAAACAAAGAGGCAAGAAAAAGTGTTTTGCCTCTTTGGCAGCTCCAGAGTCTTTCCTGGACTCCCTCCTGGCTACCTGTGGCATACTAGCCCCCTTCAGGCTGTGTTCACGCAGGCAACCCCAGTCCTCTCCCTGGGATCCGACCTTCGAAGCCCGAGCCTCAGCTCGCAGACCCCGCCCGCCCCGGCGGGTGAGCAGACAAGCCTCTCGGGCTGGTGAGTGCTGGTCGGCACCGATCTTCTGTGCGGGAATCTCTCCTCTTTGCCCTCTGCACCCCTGTTGCTGTGCTCTCCTCCGTGGCTCTGAAGCTTCCCCCCTCCGCCACCCGCTGTCTCCGCCCGCGAAGGGGCTTCCTAGCGTGTGGAAACCTTTCCTCCTTCACAGCTCCCTCCCAGAGGTCCAGGTCCCACTCCTGTTCTTTTGTGTCTGTTTTTTCTTTTGCCATACCCAGGTAGGTGGGGAGTTTCTTGCCTTTTGAGAAGTCTGAAGTCTTCTGCCAGTATTCAGTAGATGTTCTGTAGGAATTTTTCCACATGTAGATGTATTTCTGATGTATTTGTGGGGAGGAAGGTGATCTCCACGTCTTACTCCTCTGCCATCTTGAAACTTCTCCCAAGATTTACTCATAACAGTTTTAAAATATACAGTATAGTAATAACTATGGTTGCCATGCTGTATATTGCATCCCTATGACCTATTTATTTCATAACTGGAAGTTTGTACCTTTTGACTTCCTTTACCCATTTGGCCCCCTCCTCCACTTCCTGCTTCTGACAACCACCAGTCTGTTTCCTGTATCTCTGAGCCTTTTTTTAAAAAAAATGATTCCACATGTAAGTGAGATCATACGGTATTTGTCTTTCTCTGTGTGACTTATTTCACTTAGTATAATGCCTTTAAGGTCCATACCTGTTGCAGATGGCAAGATTTCATTCTTTTTTATGGCTGAATAACATTTTATTGTACATATTTAGCACATTTTTTTAATCCATTCATCGATGGAGACTTAGGTTCTTTCCACATCTTGGCTATTGTAAATAATGCTGCAATGAACATGGGGTTGCACAGGTCTTTTCAGGTTAGTGTTCTCATTTTCTTCAGATAAATACCCAGAAGTGGAATTGCTGGATCATATGGTAGTCCTATTTTTAATTTTTTGAGGAACCTGCCTACTGTTTTCCATAGTGGCTGCACCAATTATTTGCACCATTATGGTTTTGCTTTGCATTTCCTTGATGATTAATGATGTTGAACATCTTTTTTTTCATGTACCTGTTGGCCTTCACTGTGTTTTCTTTGGAAAAGGGTCTATTCAGGCATTTTTAAATTGGATTTTCTTTTGCTATTAAGTTGTATGATTTCTTTATATATTTTGAATATTAAGCCCTTATCAGATACATGATTTGAAAATATTTTCTCCCAGTCTAAACTTTCCTAGTTCTGTTATCAATATTTTGAGCAAGGACTATAATATATATATTTCTCAGCCTAATGCTTACCTAATCTTAGATGAATCAAGATATTTAATATTAGTCCTTCTGTTAACCAATTTATGGGAGTAAGGAAGCTAGAGGTTTTTCTTTTCATATGTATTATTACTTGAGGCATATGAAATATGTATGGTATATTTTCCCTAATATCTTTGATCATGCAGTGGATACTAAAGAGTCTATGAGCTTTAAAAAATGTTTGAGTGTATTTGAAAATAAGTTTCTTTGTGAAGTCTCTATGTGAATCTGTTTTCTGATATTTAACTGAAAAGTTTTCTTTTTAAAGAAATATTTTATTTATTTATTTATTTTTGGCTGCGTTGGGTCTTTGTTGCTGCTCGCGGGCTTTCTCTAGTTGCGGCGAGTGGGGGCTACTTTTTGTTGTGGTGTGCGGGTTTCTCATTGTGGTGACTTCTCTTGTTGCAGAGCATGGGCTCTAGGCACGCGGGCTCAGTAGTTGTGGCTTACGGGCTCTGGAGTGCAGGCTCAGTAGTTGAGGCGCACGGGCTTATTTGCTTCCGTAGAATGTTGGATCTTCCTGGACCAGGGCTCGAACCCGTACCTCCTGCATTGTTAGGCAGATTCTTAACTACTGTGCCACCAGCAAAGTCCTGAAGATTTTTCAGTTAGCAGATTTATTGTTCGTTGTAGCAGGTTAAAAACCTGTTTATTGTAGCAGATTAAAAATCTTCCAGAAGGTGCTCTTATGGTATTGTTATGAATGTTAACAACATTCTTTTTAGTTAATGCTCAGAAATGTTGCAAGAAATTAGAGACATGTAGGTTATGGAGACCTCTGTTACACGAGTTTGGAAAAACCTCAATTTTGATAATATGAAAGGCATCAGTTATGGTTCTACATCATGTTTGGGTTTTAAGGAATTCTATGGCCTAATAAGATTCAGCTATATCGGGTCTGGAGCTCAAGACCGTTTAGAAAATGGTGACATCATTGTACAGATTCAGTAACTGGTTAATGTTGTTGCTAATTGAGCATGTCATTTTTTTTCTCTCAAAGTAAGGTCAAGACTTCAGCGTATGTCTGTCTAATGCTTTAAAGTATTAATAAGTATTTTAGTTTTACAGGGCATGTATCTAAGTCTCCCTTCAGAATTTCTACATTTTGTAATTTTGAAGACATTGTTAATTTCTCTTCTGTAGTTTTAAGATGACCTATAATAACATGACTATTTGTGAAGTCAATGCATTTTACTTTGAGAATGAGTAATGATGATTAAGTTATAAACAAGTGACTCCCAGGAAATACAAATGTTATTTGAAAATTATACTTTGCCTTTAGCTAGAATAAACTTTATCTCCAGTTTGGTTTTACTCTAAGGAGTATTGAAGTTTCTCCATGCTGTATTCATTTGACAAAAGGTCTAGGAACAGATTTCAGAATGATTTGCTACTTTCAGCCAGTGGTGATAGTTCACAGCACTTTTATCATTTATTGTTATTTCAGAAATGGTTGAAAACCTGCTTATAAAAGACGGTTCATCTATGATACCTGAGACAATTGATAGACTCTTCGCGGACATAGCAAATATCAACAGGGAGTCTATGGCTGAAATGCAGGACTCTCAGGTTGGTATTTTGTTTATAAGTTTTGATGATTTTGTTTATAAGTTTTGATGATTAACTGTTTTAATTAATGTATAAGTAAAAAAATAGACTTCATGATTAACATGAAATCTAAATACATGGAAATCAAGCCTAATGGCACATTTAGGGAAAATACTGTTTTAGAAACCAATGGAAAAATATGCCTCAAATTTAATATGTACTATTTAATCTGTCTAGGCTTCAGTTTTCTCATCTGTTAAAAGGAGCATAATAAAACCCACCTCCCAGTGTTGTTGTGAATAGTAAACAAAATAACATATTTAAGGTCCTGGGTGCATAGCAGTTAGTCACTTAATAATAGTTCTTGGGCTTCTCTGGTGGCGCAGTGGTTAAGAATATGCCTGCCAACGCAGGCGACATGGGTTCGAGCCCTGGTCCTGGAAGATCCCACATGCCACGGAGCAACTAAGCCCGTGTGCCACAATAAGATAAGCCACTATGATGAGAAGCCTGCACACCACAACGAAGAGTAGCCCCTGCTCACTGCAACTAGAGAAAGCCTGCGCACAGCAGTGAAGACCCAACACAGCCAATAAATAAAATTAATACATAAAAAAAATAATAATAGTTCTCTTTTCCTTCCTTCTTCAGCAAAGTAAGAAACTACGTGGTACTTGGTAGCGGGGAACTCAGTTGAATATAAGGCTTCAGTGGTGCTTTTTTGGGTTTTTTTTTCTAGTGTTTAATTGGAGGTCTGTCACTTAATTTAGAAATTGCCTTGAGGTTCTGAAATACTTTTGGGAATGTTTACCTTGGGCAGATCCTTCCATTTTGGTGATTGCACACATGGAAAGGTGAGAATAAAGTTTGTTGTAAATACGTCTCATATATATATAACTTTATATATATAACTTTATATATAATTCATATGCCATATAATTTACCCATTTGAAGTGTACAATTCAGTGATTTTTAGTATTTCACAGAGTTGCGCACCCATCACCACAGTTAACTTTAGAACATTTTCATCACCTCCAAAAGAAACCTTGCACCCATTCACAGACACTCTCCATTTCCTCCTCTCTCCTCCAGCTCTAGGCAACCTCTAGTCTACTTTCCATCTCTGTGGATTTGCCTATCCTGGACATGTTATATAAATGGAATCATACAGTATGTGGTCTTTTGGGACTGACTTCTGTCACTTAGCATAATGTTTTCAAGGTTTTTCCATGTTGTAGCATGTATCTGTACTTCATTACTTTTATTTTTAATTCTAATTTCCATTTGAAAGCTTGAGTTTTATTTATTGATTGATTGGCTGCGTTGGGTCTTCATTGATGAGCGTGGGCTTTCTCTAGTTGTGGCGAGCGGGGGGCTACTCTTTGTTGCGGTGTGAAGGCTTCTCATTGTGGTGACTTCTCTAGTTGTAAAGTACGGGTTCTAGGCACGTGGGCT
Source organism: Aethalodelphis obliquidens (assembly GCF_003676395.1). Lineage (NCBI taxonomy): Eukaryota > Metazoa > Chordata > Mammalia > Artiodactyla > Delphinidae > Aethalodelphis > Aethalodelphis obliquidens. The sequence goes on along the minus strand of NW_020838029.1, from coordinate 6,630,638 downwards.
TCAGTAGTTGTGGCTCGTGGGCTCTAGAGCACAGGCTTAGTAGTTGTGGCACATGGGATTAGTTGCTCTGCGGCATGTAGGATCTTCCCAGAGCAGGGCTCGAACCCATGTCCCCTGCATTGGCAGGCAGATTCTTAACCACTGCGCCACCAGGGAAGTCCCATGTACTGCATTACCTTTTATGGCTGATAATATTCCATTCTTCGGATATATCATGTTTTGTATATCCATTCATCTGTTGATGAACGTTTGGGTTGTTTACACCTTTTGGCTACTATGAATGATGCTGCTATGAACATTCATGTACAGGTTTTTATGTTTTTATTTCTCTTACGTATATACCTAGGAGTGACATTGCTGGTCATATGGTAACTCTGTTTAAATTTTGAGGAACTGCCAGATTGTTTTCCAAAGTGACTGTACCATTTTACATTCCCACCGGCAGCATATCAAATTGGGTCAAAAATTGACCCAGTTTTTCCACATCATCACCAATACTTATTATTAGCTTTTTGATTATAGCCATCCTAGTGAGTGTGAAGTAGTATCTCATTGTGTTTGTTTTATTTTTAATTGTGGTAAAGTATACATAATGTAAAATTTACCATCTTAACTATTTTTAAATGTAAAATTCAGTAGTATTGAGTACATTCACATCGTTTTGCAACCAATCTCCAGAACTCTTTTCATCTTGCAAAACTGAAATTCTATACCTATTAAACAACAACTCCCCATTCTCCCTTTCCCCCAGACCCTGGCAACCACAATTCTACTTTCTATCTCTATAAGTTTGACTACTCTTGGTACTTCATATAAGTGGAATCATACAGTATTTCTCACATTGTGACTGGCATATTTCACTCAGTATAATGTCCTCAGATTTATCCATGGTGTAGTATGTGTCAGAATTTCTGCCTTCTTTTTTTCCCCTCCCCCAGAATTTCTGTCCTTTTTAAGGCTTCATAATATTCCTTTATGTGTACATACCACATTTTGTTTATCTATATATCAGTCCATAGATACCTGAACTGCTTCCACCTTTTGGCTTTTGTGAATAATGCAGCTGTGAACATGGGTATAAAAGTATCTGTTCAAGTCCTTGCTTTCAATTCTTTTGGGTATATACCCAGAAGTGGAATTGCTGGATCATCTGGTAATTCTATTTTTTTTTTTGAGCAACTGCCATACTGTTTACCATAGTGGCTGCACCATTTTAAATTCCCATCAGTAGTGCACAAGGGTTCCAGTTTCTCTGCATCCTTACCAACACTTGTTATTTCTATTTTTTGATAGTAGTCATCCTAATGGCTGTGAGGTGGTATCTCATTGTGGTTAATTTGTTTCCCTGATGGCTGATGATGTTGAGCATCTTCTCATGTGCTTATTGGTCATTTGCATATTTTATTTGGAGAAATATCTATTAAGATCCTGTGCCAATTTTTAAACTGAGTTGTCTTTTTATTATGAGTTGTAGGAGTTCTTTATATATTCCAGATACAAGTCACTTATCAGATACGTGACTTGCAAAATATTTTCTCCCATTCTGTGAGTTATCTTTTCACTTTCTTGATTGTATCCTCTGAAGCAAAAAAGTTTAAAATTTTGTAAAAGTCTAACTTATCAAGTCTGTCTTTTATTGTTTATACTTTCGGTGTCATATCTAAGGAGGCTTTTCCTAACCCAAGGTCGTGAAGACTTACTGTTATGTTTTCTTCTGAGAGTTTTATAGTTTTAGTTCTTACCTTTAGGTTTATGATCCATTTTGAGTTTACTTTTGCATATCATATGAGGAAGGGATCCAAATTCATTCTTTTGCATGTGGATATCAAGCTGTCCCAGTATGTTTGTTGACTGTTCTTTCCCCATTAAATTTGTGTTAGTATCCTTATCAAAAATCAATTGACCATAAATATGAGTGTATATTTCTGGATTCTCAGGTCTATTCCATTGATCTATATGTCTGTCCTTATGCCAGTACTACACTCTCCTGATTATTGTAGCTTTGTAGAAAGTTTTGAAATTGGAAATGTGAGTCCTTTAACTTTGTTCTTCTCTTTCAAGATTCTTTTGACTATTCTGGGGTCCCTTGAATTTCCATATGAAATTTAGGATCTGCTAGCCAATTTCTGCAAAGAAGACAGCTGGAATTTTGATGGGTAGTGCATAAATCCATAGATCAATTTGGGGAGTATTGCCAACTTAACAATATTAAGTGTTCTAAGCCATAAAATGGCGTGTCTTTCCATTTATTGTTTAATTTTTCAGCGTTTTTAGTTTGGAGTGTAAGTTTTGTAGTTTTTTGTTAAATTTTCTACGTTTCATTTCTTTTGATGTTATCATAGATGTACTGTTTTCGTAATTTAATTTTCAGATTATTCATTGTTAATGTAATTGTTTTTCGTGTATTGATCTTGTATCCTGCAACCTTGTTAAATTTGTTAATTAGTTCTAAAGTTGTTAGTGTATTTTTTACATAGAAGTCTCTTTTTAGAATGCTCAACATCATTAATCATTAGAGAAATGCAAATCAAAACTACAATGAGATATCATCTCACACCGGTCAGAATGGCCATCATTAAAAAATCTACAAACAATAAATGCTGGAGAGGGTGTGGAGAAAAGGGAACCCTCTTGCACTGTTGGTGGGAATGTAAATTGATACAGCCACTATGGAGGTTCCTTAAAAAACTAAAAATAGAACTACCATGTGACACAGCAATCCCACTACTGGGCATATACCCTGAGAAAACCGTAATTCAAAAAGACTCATGTACCACAATGTTCATTGCAGCTCTATTTACAATAGCCAGGACATGGAAGCAACCTAAGTGTCCATCAACAGATGAATGGATAAAGAAGATGTGGCACAGATATACAATGGAATATTACTCAGCCATAAAAAGAAAAGAAATTGAGTTATTTGTAGTGAGGTGGGTGGACCTAGAGTCTGTCATACAGAGTGAAGTAAGTCAGAAAGAGAAAAACAAATACCATATGGTAACACATATATATGGAATCTAAAAAAAAAAAGTTCATGAAGAACCTAGGAGCGAGACGGGAATAAAGTCGCAGACCTACTAGAGAATGGACTTGAAGATATGGGGAGGGGGAAGGGGAAGCTGGGACAAAGTGAGAGAGTGGCATGGACATATGTACACTACCGAATGTAAAATAGATAGCTAGTGGGAAGCAGCCACATAGCACAGGGAGAACAGCTCAATGCTTTGTGACCACCTAGAGGGGTGGGATAGGGAGGGTGGGAGGGAGGGAGAGGCAAGAGGGAAGAGATATGGGGACCTATGTATATGTGTAACTGATTCACTTTGTTATAAAGCAGAAACTAACACACCATTGTAAAGCAATTATAATCCAATAAAGATGTTTAAAAAAAGGAAGTCTCTTTTTAGATTATAACCTCTTTTTACTCTGTTAAGTTGTTAGTGAAAAGAGGTTATGAGGTTCAGAGTAAGAGTCTGGTCTTATTTTGCAAGAAGTTCTGTTTGGTTTTAGAAGTACCTTGAATTTTTCTTTCTAGAAAGCCTAATCATCATATTATTTACCTCTGTTTGCTGCATATATTTATTGTGTTTATCATTACACATTTATATAAACCTAGCACAAGTCTTGCCACATATTAGGTGCTCAGTATATATTAGCCGAATAAATCTGCATTTTGTGAATATGCAGTGTTTATAGTCAGAATTAATCTTACCCTTTCTTTCATTTTTTTGCAATGTCATTTTTTTAAAATTAAAAAGAATTTTATTGAAGTATAGTCGATTTATAATATTGTGTTAGTTTCAGGTGTACAGCAAAGTGATTCAGATATATGTTCTTTTTCAGATTCTTTTCCATTATAGGTTATTACGATACACTGAATATAGTTCCCCGAGCTATACAGTTGGTCCTTGTTTACCTGTTTTATATACAGTAGTGTATATCTGTTAATCCCAAACTCCTCTAATTTATCCCTCCCCCACATTTCTTTTTTTCTAAATATTTATTTGTTTCTTTATTTTGGCTGTGCTGGATCTTGGTTGCAGCACTTGGGATCTTGGCTGCAGCATGTGGGATCTAGTTGCGGCATGCCGACTTCTTAGTTACAGCATGTGGACTCCTTAGTTGCAGCATGAATGCGGGATCTAGTTCCTTAACCAGGAATTGAACCCGGGCTACCTGCATTGGGAGCACAGAGTCTTACCCACTGGACCACCAGGGAAGCCCCATAAGTTTGTTTTCTGTCTGTGAGTCTATTTCTGTTTTGTAAATAAGTTCAGTTGTATCATTTTTTTTTTAGATTCCACAAATAGGTGATATCATATGATATTTGTCTTTCTATGTCTGACTTACTTCACATTATGCACATGGCATTATTTCATTCTTTTTTTTTTTCCTTTGGCCATGCTGCATGGCTTGTGAGATCTCCGCTCCCTGACCAGGGATTGAACCCAGGCCATGGTAGTGAAAGCCTGGAGTCCTAACCACTAGGCAACCAGGGAGCTCTCTCCTTCTTTTTTATGGCTGAGTAACATTCCATTGTGTATGTATGTATGTATACATACACACACACACACACACACACACATATACCACATATTCTTTATCCATTCATCTGTTGATAGACATTTAGGTTGCCTCCATGCCTTGGCTATTGTAAATAGCACTGCTATGAGCATTGGGGTATATATATCTTTTTGAATTAGTTTTTTGTCTTCTCTGGATATATGCCCAGGAGTGACATTGCTGGATCATATGGTAACTCTATTTTTGTTTTTTTAAGGAACTTCCATACTGTTCTCCATAGTGGCTGTATCAATTTACATTCCCACCAACAGTTTTCTCCACACTGTCTTTAGTATTTATTATTTGTAAACTTATTGATAACTTGTAGTTGCCATTCTAACTTGTATGAGATGATACCTCACTGTAGTTTTGATTTGCATTTATCTAATAGTGATGTTGAGCATCTTTTCATGTGCCTGTTGGCCATCTGTATGTTTTCTTTGGAGAAATGTCTATTTAGGTTTTCTTCCCAATTTATTTATTTTTTAAAAAATGTTTATTTTTTATTTATATATTTTTTAACATCTTTATTGGAGTATAATTGCTTTACAATGGTGTGTTAGTTTCTGGTTTATAAAAAAGTGAATGAGTTATACATATACATATGTCCCCATATCTCTTCCCTCTTGCATCTCCCTCCCTCCCACCCTCCCTATCCCACCCCTCTAGGTGGTCACAAAGCACCGAGTTGATCTCCCTGTGTGCCCAATTTTTGATTGGGTTGTTTTTTCGATACTGAGTTTTATGAGCTATTTGTATATTTTGGCAATTAAGCCCTTATCAGTTCCATAATTTGCACATATTTTCTTCCATTCTTTAGGTTGTCTTTTCATTTTGTTGATGGTTTTTTTTTCTTTTGCTGTGGAAAAACTTTTAAGTTTAATTATGTCCGATTTGTTTATTTTTTAAAATTAATTTATTTTTGATTGCGTTGGTTCTTCATTGCTGCATGCGGGCCTTCTCTAGTTGCGGCGAGCAGGGACTACTCTTTATTGCGGTGCGCGTGCTTCTCATTGCGGTGGCTTCTCTTGTTGCGGAGCATGGGCTCTAGGCGTGCGGGCTTCAACAGATGTGGAACGCAGGCTCTAGAGCGCAGGCTCAGTAGTTGTGGCACATGGGCTTAGTTGCTCTGTGGCATGTGGGATCTTGCTGGACCAGGGCTCGAACCCGTGTCCCCTGCATTGGCAGGCGGATTCTTAATCACTGTGCCACCAGGGAAGTCCCTAATGTGTTTATTTTTGCTTCTATTTCTTTTGCCTTGGGAGACAGATCTGAGAAGATACTGCTATTATTTATGTCTGAGAATGTTTTGCCTATGTTCTCTTCTAGGAGTTTTATGGTGTCATGTCTTCTATTTAAGCATTTAAGCCATTTTGAGTTTATTTCTACATATGGTGTGAGGGAGTGTTCTAACTTCATGGATTTACATGCGGCTGTCCAGCTTTCCCAATACCAGTTGCTGAAGAGACTGTCTTTTCCCCATTGTATATTCTTGCCTCCTTTGTCTTTGTCATAGATTAATTGACCATAGGTACATGGATTTATTTCTGGGCTCTCTGTTGTGTTCCATTGATCTATATGTCTATTCTTGTGCCAATGTGACCACTATTTTAAATGGATGAATAATATTCCTTCTAGTGGATTTAGCGTATTTTTTCTGTGTATTTCTTTATTATTGGACACGTATGTTGTTCTTAACTTTTCACTATTGTAAATAATGATTTATGGAACACTATTCAGTGCAGAGGTTATCCCCTCCATATTTTGGATTATTTCCAAAGGATAGAGTCTCAGAAAAGCAATTACTATGTCAAAAGATACGAACATCACAAGCACTGACACTGAAACTGTGATTAAAAATCTTCCAACAAATAAAAGTCCAGGACCAGATGGCTTCACAGGCAAATTCTATGAAACGTTTAGAGAAGAGCTAACACCTATCCTTCTCAAACCCTTCCAAAATATAGCAGAGGGAGGAACACTCCCAAGCTCATTATACGAGATCACCATCACCCTGATACCAAAACCAGACAAAGATGTCACAAAAAAAGAAAACTACAGGCCAATATCACTGATGAACATAGATGCAAAAATCCTCAACAAAATACTAGCAAACAGAATCCAGCAGCACATTAAAAGGATCTTACACCACGATCAAGTGGGATTTATCCCAGGAATGCAAGGATTCTTCAATATATGCAAATCAGTCAATGTGATACACCATATTAACAACTTGAAGGAGAAAAAGCATATGGTCATCTCAGTAGATGCAGAGAAAGCTTTTGACAAAATTCAACAACCATTTATGATAAAAACCCTCCAGAAAGTAGGCATAGAGGGAACTTACCTCAACATAATAAAGGCCATATATGACAGACCCACAGCCTACATCGTGCTCAACGGTGAAAAACTGAAACCATTTCCACTAAGATCAGGAACAAGACAAGGTTGCCCATTCTCACCACTATTATTCAACATAGTTTTGGAAGTTTTAGCCATAGAAATCAGAGAAGAAAAAGAAATAAAAGGAATCCAAATCAGAAAAGAAGAAGTAAAGCTGTCACTGTTTGCAGATGACATGATACTATACATAGAGAATCCTAAAGATGCTACCAGAAAACTACTAGAGCTAATCAATGAATTTGGTAAAGTGGCAGGAAACAAAATTAATGCACAGAAATCTCTTGCATTCCTATACACGAATGATGAAATATCTGAAAGTGAAATTAAGAAAACACTCCCATTTACCACTGCAACAAAAAGAATAAAATACCTAGGAATAAACCTACCTAAGGAGACAAAAGACCTGTATGCAGAAAATTATAAGACACTGATGAAAGAAATTAAAGATGATACTAATAGATGGAGAGATATACCATGTTCTTGGATTGGAAGAATCAACATTGTGAAAATGACTCTACTACCCAAAGCAATCGACAGATTCAATGCAATCCCTATCAAACTACCACTGGCATTTTTCATATAACTAGAACAAAAAATCTCACAATTTGTAGGGAAACACAAAAGACCCTGAATAGCCAAAGCAATCTTGAGAAAGAAAAACGGAGCTGGAGGAATCAGGCTCCCTGACTTCAGACTATACTACAAAGCTACAGTAATCAAGACAATATGGCACTGGTACAAAAACAGAAATATAGATCAATGGAACAGGATAGAAAGCCCAGAGATAAACCCATGAACATATGGTCACCTTATCTTTGATAAAGGAGGCAAGAATATACAATGGAGAAAAGACAGCCTCTTCAGTAAGTGGTGCTGGGAAACTGGATAGCTACATGTAAAAGAATGAAATTTCAACAGTCCCTAACACCATACACAAAAATAAGCTCAAAAAGGATTAAAGACCTAAATGTAAGGCCAGAAACTATCAAACTCTTAGAGGAAAACATAGGCAGAACACTCTATGATATAAATCACAGCAAGATCCTTTATGACCCAGCTCCTAGAGCAATGGAAGTAAAACCAAATAAACCAAGGGGACCTAATGAAACTTAAAAGCTTTTGCACAGCAAAGGAAACCATAAACAAGGTGAAAAGACAACCTTGAGAATGGGAGAAGATATTTGCAAATGAAGCAACTGACAAAAGGATTAATGTCCACAATTTACAAGAGCTCATGCAGCTCAATATCAAAAAAACAAAGAATCCAATCCAAAAGTGGGCAGAAGGCCTAAGTAGACATTTCTCCAAAGAAGATACACAGATTGCCAACAAACACGTGAAAGAATGCTCAACATCATTAATCATTAGAGAAATGCAAATCAAAACTACAATGAGGGGCTTCCCTGGTGTTGCAGTGGGTGGGAATCTGCCTGCTAATGCAGGGGACATGGGTTTGATCCCTGCCCCAGGAAGATTCCCACATGCCACAGAGCAACTAAGGCTGTGTGCCACAACTACTGAGACTGTTCTCTAGAGCCCATGCTCTGTAACAAGAGAAGCCACGACAATGAGAAGCCCACACACCACTCGCTGCAACTAGAGAAAGCCCATGCACAGAACGAAGACCCGACACAGCCAAAAACAAAAACAAATACAAATAAATAAATTAATTAAAAAACAAAAAACTACAATGCGATATCATCTCACACCGGTCAGAATGGCCATCATCAAAAAATCTACAAACAATAAATGCTGGAGAGGGTGCGGAGAAAAGGGAACCCTCTTGCACTGTTGGTTGGAATGTAAATTGATACAGCCACTATGGAGAACAGTATGGAGGTTCCTTAAAAAACTAAAAATAGCACTGCCATACAACCCAGCAATCCCACTACTGGGCATATACCCTGAGAAAACTATAATTCAAAAAGAGTCATGTACCACAATGTTCATTGCAGCTCTGTTTACAATAGCCAGGACATGGAAGCAACCTAAGTGTCCATCAATAGATGAATGGATAAAGAAGATGTGGCACATGTATACAGTGGAATATTACTCAGGCATAAAAAGCAACAAAATTGAGTTACTTGTAGTGAGGTGGATCGACCTAGAGTCTCATACAGAGTGAAGTAAGTCAGAAGGAGAAAACCAAATACCGTATGAGAACACATATATATGGAATTCAAAAAAAAAAATTTGTCTTGAAGAACCTAGGTGCAGGGACTCCCCTGGTGGTGCAGTGGTTAAGAATCCGCCTGCCAATGCGGGGGACATGGGTTCGAGCCCTGGTTTGGGAAGATTCCACATGCCGTGGAGCACCTAAGCCCGTGCACCACAACTAGTGAGCCGGCGTGCCACAACTAATGAAGCCCACACGCCTAGAGCCTGTGCCCTGCAACATGAGAAGCCCGCGCACTGCAACGAAGAGTAGCCCCTTCTCGCCGCAACTAGAGAAAGCCCGTGAGGAGCAGTGAAGACCTAAGGCAACCAAAAATAAATAAATATATATATTAAAAGAAAAAAAAAGAGGACTTAGAGGCAAGACGGGAATAAAGAGGCGGACCTACTACAGAATGGACTTGAGGATGTGGGGAGGGGGAAGGGTAAGCTGGGAGAAAGTGAGAGAGTGGTAGTGTATATATGGACATATGTACACTACCAAATGTAAAATAAATAGCTAGTGAGAATCAGTCACATAGCACGGGGAGATCAGCTTGGTGCTATATGACCAGCTAGAAGGGTGGGATCGGGAGGGTGGGAGGGAGGGAGGCGCAAGAGGGAAGAGATGTCGGCACATATGTACATGTATAACTGTTTCACTTTGTAATAAAGCAGAAAGTAACACACCATTGTAAAGCAATTATACTCCAATAAAAATGTTAGAAAAAAAAAGGTATGAACATTTTTTGGCTCATGTTGTGAAATTGCTTTCCAAAATACCCAAAGTGGCAGCTTTAAGCTGTTTTACTGTGCATGTTTATTTTTCCACCTAAATACCATTTGTTCCTCTGGGAAATTTTAAGTCAAATATTAACTCCATGTGCTTCTGATGAAACAAATAATATTTCATATGAAAGTCATCATTAGGTCAACTGTGGCGTGGGGATACTGTGTGAGAGAGATGGAGATGAGCATAATAATTAGCTGCAGAATAGTAGTGAAATGATGGCCATGCTACATAAATAATCCATTTAAAGGGAAGCTCATCAGGGAAATGAATTGTAGGGGGAAAAAGTGGTCTTGAGGAAATAAACTAAAATACAATTGTGCACTGTTATTGTACACAAACTGAGTTTAATTTTTTTCCAGTTATTCCTTTTAGTCATATTACTACCAATATGTTTATGATAAGATAATGGTATATAGCTTCTATCATAGTCACTATAGCACACCAGAAGATTTAGACCAGAGCTATGGCATATTGGTCTGAGGCAATAGTAGCACCCAGAACCAACTGTTGGCCTTCAGAGATCTCTTGCCAGAAACCAATCTACTGCAAATTTTATTCCTGAGATACTATGAGCTTGATTTATTTTTCCATCCAGTTGACTGTGTTCCATCTGATAGATAAAACCAGAAGAAGCTACTAGAATCTTTGCCCCCATAATCCCTAGAACAGAACATAATAAAACAATAAATCTTATTATTTTAATATGTATTCTTTATTTAGCACTTTGGCAGGTAGTATAAGTGCTACATAAATTGAGTGAGATATGATCTTTGATTTCAGGGAGTCTAGTTGGGAAATGAGAGTAACAATAAAAACAAAGAATAAATGATACACAGTAGCATAGTTAATTGCTCAATTATGTTAAACTTAGTTAATATAGGAATTCAAAGAAGAGAGAGACCAATGAAGACTGTAATGGTTGCTGAAAACTTTATGTATGTTCTTGGTGCGGGTGAATTTGGATTTGAGTTACATAAAGATCATGGGAGGAGGTATATCAGGTGAAGCCAACAGTATGAATAAAGGTACGCAGGAATGAACAAGTTGTGTTCATGGGACAATAAGATAATTATTCTGTGGGTAAGTTTTTGGGAGAAAAGTTAAAATGGGACTAGATTATGGAGGACCTGTAAATGACCCACAGTAGTCACATAAACGTGAAACATGCACGAAAGAAAATATTATTGGAGGTGGACAGTATTTTAAGTGGCTAAGAAAATGTTTCTGTTGTACAGATTGAAGAAATGGCAGTAAACCTGTGGAACTGGGCAATTATCAAGAAAGGAGCTTTGGGTTTAAGTGAAGAGCAGAGCACTAAATGTACGTATATGTTTTGTGACTCATATTATGAGGAGTATTCTTATTATACATGAGATTGTGTTCCTGCAGTTTAAATAATATTTTGACCTGTTCTTAGATGCAGATTTGTTAAAAGAAAACTAAACAAAACAACCCATAAGCAGTGGTTTCCAAGCAAACCCTGCCTTGGTTTTGTGGTTTTTCAGAGCTTAGCTCCTTATTAATAGAAATTTAAAAGCGTAACTGCAAGAAATAGTCTGCTGGTGAAAAATGAGGCAGGAAAATGAGAACTTGAAAAATTTCAAAGGACGTGGATTATTTCCTTGGAGGAGAGATGATCAGAATCTTCAGGATTCTGAAGAACCATCAAATAGTAGTTTTTCCTCTCCATTAATTAATAAAATAATGAAAAATGTTGCTATGTGAGGAATTCAGATTAAAAAGTCTGTAAAGAATAGTGTCTTCATGAGGTGGGTTAATGAACATTGGACTGAGTTACTGAGAAAAATTATAGAAGTTTTTTGTGAGAGCAAACAAGAATAATAACAACAAAACAAAACCCCAAAACCATATTCAGCTGCTTAGATGTGTTAAATGTGATCTACTGTCTGGCAGAGTTTGAGTGCTTTAGCTAAATGGGCAGGGTCTAGTGTGCTGACAGTTAACTGATTTCCATCAAGGATAGGGACAGTTAATGCATTTATGGAAAGTATATGTCCCATTATAAAGGATACATTGAGGCAACAAACCAAGAGGTGAATCTCTGGAGTGCTTGGCTTGTAGACAAATGAATTTTGTCTGTATGCAACAAATAGAATTTAATACTAAGTATTTATCTTTATGAATATAAACCAAACTGTATACGACTTCAGTGTATGTATAGGGTAATTAGTGGTTGATACAGTCAATAATATACTGACTTTTTAGCCCACTCCTCTATTAGGATGTTTAGAGAACAGTTCTGTCTCTTTAACTCTCAGATAAATGTTGATATCATTGCTCCTAGAAGCCTTAGATCTTATAGTTGTGAGGAGGGAAGAGTTGGAAATTCATCTGTGGGAGAAATTTAGTACACAGGTGAACTGTGCGATGTTAAAATGCTTTAATTCTAAACTTCTCGCATTCCGCATATCAAGGAACATTGCTCTGGCTGTTTTTCACTGCTTGTCAAATAGTGGGGATTTGGTAGATGAAGTGGGAGCTGCAGCCCTAGGACCGACCTTTCCTAATGTACTTACTCTGTATGTAGCAGTTCTTAGATATTTGGGTGCTTATTACGTGTATAATACTTTTAAGATACAGTGGAAAACAGGGTGTAGTGCAGGAAGCCTCTGATTTTAAAAAGTTTTATTCTCAAAATCTGTTGATTGGAAGATACTTTGTCTCAAAAACAAATTCAGTGTGCCTGGATTGTGTTGTGATCAAAACGTCATTAAGATTTATGCACTACAATTTATTATTATTGGGAAGAATTATGGAACAATGAACAGAAATAGGAAAGGCAGAAGTAGAAGAATGACTCTTAAACTTTAGTTTTAGACCTGTTGTATTTGAGGTGACAATAAGCTTGGAGATGTGAGACTGGAGCTTGTGAGAAAGGTCGGGCTGCCTGTAGATTTGATGGTTATTCACATGGAGATGACTGTTGAAGCCACAAGAATTGTTGAGTTCTCTGAGGGAGAAAATAAAGAGCAGTGGTTCTTAGATACTGGTATAAATGAGAGTAACCTGTGGAGCCTTTTAAAATACAGATGCCCAGGCTCCACCATTGGAGGTTTTGATCTGGGGAGTTTAGGATGAAACCTGGGCATGTCTGTAATTTGAAAAAATTTCTCAGGAATTCTCATGCATACCAAATATTAAGAACCAATGGTGTTGAGAGAACAGAGTACTGAGATTTTAACCTTAATTCTTCCAGTTACGGACTGGGAAGAAAAAGAGCAAGGATAGGATACCACAAGTAACAGTCAAAATATTCTAGAGGAGACTCGCTACCCACTTATTGAGTACATACTGTCTCTCTCTTTTTTTTTTTTTCTGGTACGCGGGCCTCTCACTGCTGCGGCCTCTCCCGTTGCGGAGCACAGGCTCCGGACGCGCAGGCTCAGCGGCCATGGCTCGCGAGCCCAGCCACTCCGCGGTATGTGGGATCTTCCCGGACCGGGGCACAAACCCGTGTCCCCTGCATCGGCAGGCGGACTCTTAACCACTGCGCCACCAGGGAAGCCCGAGTACATAATCTTTTATAGGGTTGTCAAACCATGTTATGGCAGGCAGTAGGTGAAAGGGACAAGGTAAGACTCCAGGGCAAAAATACCAGGCGTACATTATGCTTGAGGATTTAGGAAGGAGTGGGTTAAAGCTAAATAAACAGTAAAAATAAAGAATTCACAAATGCCAGAGGATGCAAATTTATATGTTGTTTAAAGTCAATTCAAATACCAAGCTGTGGGCACTGATGGAGCAGAGTAAGGCAGATGCAAGGAGTCAGTCAGCAAGCACCTAACCAAGATGTTTATAGTATAGAGGGGCCAAGAAGAGGCTGATGAGAAGACAAGGGTAGAGCAACAGCAACAAAGACAACATCTTTATACTGAAGTAGCATTCTGTCTGAGCCTCAGGTGCCTTTGGCCTGAAGGCTTTATTGGTGATAACTATACACAGCTGGATCAAGAATGTGGGGCTGGAGCAAAGTTCTTAGACTAAGACATTTCCCACAGAGGGACACTGCTCAATGCTGAACCAGGATAGAGTGAGGCATAGGAAGTAGTATTTTTCAAAAAGGTTATTATGATCATTGTGAAATGTAGCTGTGAAGTCAGGGAAGGTGATCTTTGGGAGTGCAGCTTTAGTAAAGTGGTAAAGATGCAAAACAGATTGCAGGGCATTAAGGAGACGAGGGAGTAGCAATAAAACATAGTAGCTCATTCAGTTCAAGAAGTTTGACAATGGGAGGAAGAGGAGAAATGGGAGGGAAGCTTGAAGCACAGTGGGGTTAGTTGAATTTTTTCAAGGAAGGGAGATGGATATATTTGAAGGTAGAGGGAAAGGAGTAAATTGAGAGGGAAGCACTGAAGATACCTTTGGAGAGGGAAAATAATTGAGATCAGGGTCCTTGAGAGTACAGAAGAATTAGTAAACTTTGAAAACAATAAAGGAAACATTTTCAAAACTGGAAATGTGGGTTTCCCTGGTGGCGCAGTGGTTGGGAGTCCGCCTGCCGATGCGGGGGGCGTGGGTTTGTGCCCCGGTCCGGGAGGATCCCGCGTGCCGTGGAGCGGCTGGGCCCGTGGGCCGTGGCCGCTGGGCCTGCGCGTCCGGAGCCTGTGCTCCGTGGCGGGAGGGGCCGCAGCGGTGAGAGGCCCGCGTACCTCAGAAAAACAAAACAAAACAAAACTGGAAATGCAGGACAATGTAAATATATGTTTAGAAATTATTTTACTGAAAGTTTTTTTCCCAGAAACAAATTAAACTTGTTGAGGGATGAATAAATTTTACATTTTGTAATGTTAATAAAAATTTGACTACATGGGGCTTCCCTGGTGGCGCAGTGGTTGAGAGTCCGCCTGCTGATGCAGGGGACACGTGTTCGTGCCCTGGTCCGGGAAGATCCCATATGCCGCGGAGCGGCTGGGCCTATGAGCCATGGCCGCTGAGCCTGCACGTCTGGAGCCTGTGCTCCACAACGCGACAGGCCACAACAGTGAGAGGCCCGCGTACCGCAAAAAAAAAAAAATTTGACTACTTCAATTACCCGTAATTTAAGCTGGGCAAATCTTCTCTTTTTCATTGGAATATTAATTAAAAATGGTGTTAGCATAAGTAGAATGGCTGCTGAGATTTAATAACATCAAGACAACTAGTTCAGTTATATGTGAAGTCATCTTTAATAAATTGGGTATGTTTTATGATGAAAGAAACCACACAACTAAAGAGGTTACAATTATTCAAACTTTCCTATTTTCAGGGTAAATGAACTGTGTAATGACGATACCTGTATTTTCTAAGTTATGCTTCAAGAACTTTTACCTCATCTGCAGAAAATAATATATTTAGACCGTTTCACATTTTAGGAGAATAATCTTAAACTATTCTGATGTTCAGGTATTTTGTCAGATGTTGAATAGCTTTAGATTCCAATTCTACTTAGAATTATTTTGCTGCCAGCATGGTACATACAAGAGCATCATGTGAGTCTTTGGGATTTAAGACAGGCAGAAATTAAAATTTGAAAATTAGATATCTGTCTGACTAAAGCATTAAGCCCATGATTTATTTGGTAGTTTTCAGGTCATTTACTTTTGATAATTGATTTTTTAAAAAGACCTTTAAAGTTCTTATTTTTAACAACAAAAGTGGTTTCACTTCACTCCTCTTTTCTCTTTATATGTGTATATAAAAGGGGAATGAATGTTTTGTGTTTATGGGTATCTAATTACTGTTTTGCAGTACGACACGTTGCTTGCAAGTTGATGTGTATGTGTGAAGGCTCAGCTGCTTCAGAAGAAGCTATTCAAAGACAAATTTTGGTAAGTCCTAATTAAATCAGGAGAAAGTGCAGATTCAGTGAGAGAGTCATTATTCCTGTGTAGATGGTTGAAGTTAGTGTAAACCTGGAAGGGGGTTATATCCTTTAGTTCTGGCAATGTTACTTTTATAATAATTATATCTATTACAATTAAAGGTCTCAGCAGTACTGTAGTTGTTATTAGAGTGATTTAGTGGACTAAATATTGAACTTATAATTCAGGATTTATGAAAAGTAAGGAAAATAATAAAAGGTAATAGTTTTCTGCTCCATCCCTTTCTACCCCCTGTCTTGCTTCCTAGAGGCAAGTATGTTTTTTTAGTGGAAAGTATTTTTCCTAGTGTTTTAAAACAATATTTTATTGAAAAGCTCAAATGTATACATGAAGTAGAAAAGATAATATGATTCCCCTATTTACCTATCACTCAGCTAGAGTAATCGTCAACTCATGACCACTCTTGTTTCTTCTATATCTCCTCTAACAGCAAACCCCTGGCCCCATGGATTATTTTGAAATAAATCCAAAGAAGCATTATTTTTCCCATAAATATTTCAGTACATGTCTCTAAAAGACCGGATATCTTTTTTATTCAAACCCAATATCCATTATCATACCTGATAAAATTCAATAAAGATTTTTCTAAAATCATCAAATATCTAGTCTTCCCTCCCCCCAACTCTTCCCACCTCCCTCCCCCCACTTCTTTCCAGTTGGTTTTTTAGAATCAGGATTAAAGTCCACACCTTGTATTTTGTTAATATGTTCTATAGTTTACCTAAATTCTGGATTCTGATAACTGCATCCTTATGGTGTCATTTAATGTAGTACTTTGTCCTCTGTTTTTCCTGTAAACTGGTAGTTAGGTTTAGAAGCTTGATCTGATTCAGGTTCATTTTTGTCAAGAATAATTCATAGGCGGTATGGTGTACTTCCATCAGGAGGCACTAATGTCTACTTGTCTCTTTTCTGTTGTGTTAGTGTCCTTTGATGATTATTGTCCCCAGATCCATTATTTCTGTGGGGGTCTGCATATTCTAATTCTGTAGTTATTTTGTTTATTAACTGGAATAGAGAGAAACTTTCATCAACTATTTGGTTACTCTGAAGTATATTTTGTATACGAAAGTCCTGACTCTTCCCCTTTATTTAACAGTTTTCAGAATAATGAGTTGATTCTGTAACATCCTTAAATGATGACTGAGTGGGTTTTTTTTTTTAAAGTATTACTGTGAACTCATGGATTTTAACATATTTAATGACTTTCAGTTCATTGTAGTTATTATGCTTATTGAAGCACAATGTCCTATTTTGGGCTGGAAGGAGCTTCTTTAAGTGATTCTGAGTCCTTTTGGCACGACCTCAGCAGTCTTTAATAGTTTCATTTGGTTTCCGATATGGCAAGATATCCAGGCTTATCTTGTATAGTTCCTACCCTAGACCTGGAATCAGCCATTCCTCTAAGGAGCTCTGCTTTCTTTTAGTGGAGAACGTTGTTTAGAACCCACAGTCTGGACGTCACAAATGCTCATTACTATTGCATTGATTATTGTTTCTAGACCTTTTTAGTGGACAGAGCTATGACATATATATTTTTTAAGAGAGAAAGTATATAATGAGTTCATACTGATATTTCCAATTGATATTTAGGATTATAGGGTTTTACTTAGCTTCTTGATTTTATATTTGTGTGTCTTTGGTGCTAAAAATCTTGGTGCCTAACATTAAAGTAATGAATAACCTCTTTTATCCTAGAAAATGTATTTTTGAAACAGTTTCAGGATATAGCAATATCGATATTATTACTAAGAATGATTTCTAAAAACGTTTAGGAATTTTTTTGCACTTTTGTTCTTAGGATATACCTCACTAGGGATGTACAGTCAAAATATTGTGTTCATATTATTAAAATATCTTAAAATTACCTGAAATAATTCCTTTCCCTATGATTAAGCTATCGACTTGATATATAGCTAGGTTTATTTGCTTCTGCTTGCTTTTGATTTTTGTGATTGCTCCCACCTACCCATTTTGATTGAATTTTGTTTTATTTTATTTATTTATTTATGGCTGCATTGGGTCTTTGTTGCTGCACCCAGGCTTTCTCTGGTTGTGGCGAGCGGGGGCTACTCTTGTTGCGGTGCCTGGGCTTCTCATCACGGTGGCTTCTCTTTGTTATGGAGCACTAGCTCTACGCACGTGGGCTTCAGTAGTTGCAGCACGTGGGCTCAGTAGTTGCAGAATGTGGGCCCTAGGGTGCGTGGGCTTCAGTAGTTGTGGCGTGTGGGCTCAGTAGTTGTGGTGCATGGGCTTAGTTGCTCTGCGGCATGTGGGCTCTTCCTAGACCAGGGATCAAATCCATGTCCCCTGAATTGGCAGGCGGATTCTTAACCACTGCACCACCAGGGAAGTCCCTGAATTTTGTTTTATAATTATGTAAAATACTGACATGGTTCTGAGGTCAAGTCAAATCTAAAGGAAGTATATTCAGAGAAGTCTAGCTTCTATCTCTGTCCTCTTTACTCTGTTCCCTCCCTTCCCCTGTTGGTAACTATTTTGTTTATTTTATTGTTTATCCTTTTGATATGTGTGTATGTATGCATGTATGTATGACTTTATGTATTTTATTGAAGTATAGTTAATTTACAATAGGAGTTTCATGTGTACAACATAGTGATTCAATATTTTTATAGATTATACTCCATTTAAAGTTATTTCAAAATAATGGCTATATTTCCCTGTGCTGTGCAATATACCCTTGTTGCTTATTTATTTTATACATAATAGTTTGCATCTCTAAATCCCCAACCCCTTTCTTGTCCTTTCTTCCTTCCCTCTACCCACTGGTAACCACTAGTTTGTTCTCTATATCTGTGAGTTTGTTTGTGTTTTGTTATATATATTTGTTTGTCTTATCTTTTAGATTCCACATATAAGTGATAACATAGATTATTTGTCTTTCTCTCCTATTGTTTTTTTGAAACTTAAAAATATTTATTAATTCATTTATAATAACAATAATCAAGGTATTACGTGTCAGCATAAATCACATTTTTAGCAGAAAATATCTATATTTTCCAAAGCAAGAGAAAATATGTGAGAAGAGTGACATTGTTTTGCATTAAGTTCTTTTTACATAAAGTTACATCACATTTTTTTATTCAAACAGAAAGTCACAAAAATTATCATCATCCTCATCAGTTCACTCACTCCCATGTAATTAATATTTATTTCATCTTGATCTGTTGTTAGCACTTTTATGAATTCATCAGTTTTCCATTAGAGTTCAGAAAATGCTTATTCATTCAGTTCAGCAGTATAGTCAGTTACCAGAAACCTGTACTTATCAGAGTCTTTTCCATGAATTCCTTGAAGATGAAACCCTTTTATAGGAAAATTTTTTTTTTTTTGTGGTACGCGGGCTTCTCACTGTCGTGGCCTCTCCTGTTGCAGATTACAGGCTCCGGACGCGCAGGCTCAGTGGCCATGGCTCACGGGCCCAGCCGCTCTGCAGCATGTGGGATCTTCCCGGACTGGGGCACGAACCCGTGTCCCCTGCATCGGCAGGCGGACTGTCAACCACTGCGCCACCAGGGAAGCCCTATAGGAACATTTTTGCAAAAGAATCAGAGTACAGGCAGAACTGTCTGTAAATGACAAAAGACTTAAAAATGACCACGGTTAAAGATTTGATGGAAGTTCATAATAATGCAATTGACAAGGAAATCTAGTTATTTCTGACATATACATTTTAAAGTAATAACTAGAATTATGACTTATAACATTATACCAGAACATATAAGATTTTTAGGAATTTCATGTAATGTCTGAAACATTTATATTAACATATTTCCATACAAATAACCCAAAGAAAGTTTAGTATTAGTTTTTTTAAATTTAATTTTATTTTTTTAAATAGCAGCTTCTTATTAGTCATCAATTTTATACACATCAGTGTATATATGCCAATCCCAATCGCCCAATTCAGCACACCACCATCCCCACCCCACCGCGACTTCCCCCCTTGGTGTCCATACGTTTGTTCTCTACATCTGTGTCTCAACTTCTGCCTTGCAAACCAGTTCATATGTACCATTTTCTAGGTTCCACATACATGCGTTAATATACAATATTTGTTTTTCTTTTTCTGATTTACTTCACTCTCTATGACAGTCTCTGGATCCATCCACATCTCAGCAAATGACTCAATTTCGTTCCTTTTTATGGCTGAGTAATATTCCATTGTATATATGTACCACAGCTTCTTTATCCATTTGTCTGTCGATGGGCATTTAGGTTGCTTCCATGCCCTGGCTACTTTAAATAGTGCTGCAGTGAACATTGGGGTGCATGTGTCTTTTTGAATTATGGTTTTCTCTGGGTATATGCCGAGTAGTGGCATTGCTGGATCATATGGTAATTCTATTTTTAGTTTTTTAAGGAACCTCCATACTGTTCTCCATAGTGGCTATATCAGTTTACATTCCCACCAACAGTGCAAGAGGTTTCCCTTTTCTCCACACCCTCTCCAGCATTTGTTGTTTGTAGATTTGCTGATGATGCCCATTCTAACTGGTGTGAGGTGATACCTCATTGCAGGTTTGATTTGCATTTCTCTAATAATTAGTGATGTTGAGCAGCTTTTCAT
Organism: Aethalodelphis obliquidens; assembly: GCF_003676395.1. Lineage (NCBI taxonomy): Eukaryota > Metazoa > Chordata > Mammalia > Artiodactyla > Delphinidae > Aethalodelphis > Aethalodelphis obliquidens. The sequence goes on along the minus strand of NW_020838029.1, from coordinate 6,610,252 downwards.
GTGCTTCTTGGCCATCTGTATGTCTTCTTTGGAGAAATGTGTATTTAGGTCTTCTGACAGTTTTGGGATTGGGTTCTTTGTTTCTTTAATATTGAGCTGCATGAGCTGTTTATATATTTTGGAGATTAATCCTTTGTCTGTTGATTCGTTTGCAAATATTTTCTCCCATTCTGAGGGTTGTTTCTTCGTCTTGTTTATGGTTTCCCTTGCTGTGCAAAAGCTTTTAAGTTTCATTAGGTCCCATTTGTTTATTTTTGTTTTTATTTCCATTACTCTAGGAGGTGGATCAAAAGAGATCTTGCTCTGATTTATGTCAAAGTGTGTTCTGCCTGTTTTCCTCTAAGAGTTTTATAGTGCCCGGTCTTACATTTATGTCTCTAATCCATTTTGAGTTTATTTTTGTGTATGATGTTAGGGAGTGTTCTAATTTCATTCTTTTACATGTAGCTGTCCAGTTTTCCCAGCACCACTTATTGAAGAGACTGTCTTTTCTCCATTGTATATCCTTGCCTCCTTTGTCATAGATTAGTTGACCATAGGTGCGTGGGTTTATCTCTGGGCTTTCTATCTTGTTCCATTGATCTAGGTTTCTGTTTTTGTGCCAGTACCATATTGTCTTGATTACTGTAGCTTTATAGTATAGTCTGAAGTTAGGGAGTCTGATTCCTCCAGCTCTGTTTTATTCCCTCAGGACTGCTTTGGCTATTCGGGGTCTTTGGTGTCTCCATACAAATTTTAAGATTTTTTGTTCTAGTTATGTAAAAAATGCCATTTGTAATTTGATATGGATTGCCTTGAATCTGTAGATTGCTTTGGGTAATATAGTCATTTTCACAGTATTGATTCTTGAAATCCAAGAACATGGTATATCTCTCCATCTGTTGGTATCATCTTTAATTTCTTCATCAGTGTCTTACAGTTTTTTGCATACAGATCTTTTAACTCCCTAGGTATGTTTATTCCTAGGTATTTTATTCTTTTTGTTGCAATGGTAAATAGGAGTGTTCTCTTAATTTCTCTTTCAGATTTTTCATCATTAGTGTATAGGAATGCCAGAGATTTCTGTGCATTAATTTTGTATCCTGCAACTTTACCAAATTCATTGATTAGCTCTAGTAGTTTTCTGGTGGCATCTTTAGGGTACTCTATGTATAGTATCATGTCATCTGCAAACAGTGACAGTTTTACTTTTTCTTTTCCAATTTGTATTCCTTTTATTTCTTTTTCTTCTCTGATTTCCGTGGCTAGGAGTTGCAAAACTATGTTGAATAATAGTGGTAGAGTGGACATCCTTGTCTTGTTCCTGATCTTAGAGGAAATGCTTTCAGTTTTTCACCATTGAGAATGATGTTTGTCATATATGGCCTCTATTATGTTGAGGTAGGTTCCCTCTCTGCCCACTTTCTGAAGTTTTTATCATAAATGGGTGTTGAGTTCTGTCAAAAGCTTTTTCTGCTTTCATTGAGATGATCATATGGTTTTTATTCTTCAGTTTGTTAATATGGTGTATCACATTGATTGATTTGTGTATATTGAAGAATCCTTGCATCCCTGGGGTAAACCCCACTTTATCATGGTGTATGATTCTTTTAACGTGTTGTTGGATTCTGTTTGCTAGTATTTTTGCATCTGTATTCATCAGTGATATTGGTCTGTAGTTTTCTTTTTTTGTAGTATCTTTGCCTGGTTTTGGTATCTGGTTGATGGTGGCCTCATAGAGTGAGTTTGGGAGTGTTCCTTCCTCTGTGGTTTTTTGGAAGGGTTTGAGAAGGATGGGTGTTAGCTCTTCGCTAAATGTTTGATAGAATTCACCTGTGAAGCCATCTGGTCCTGGACTTTTGTTTGTTGGAAGATTTTTAATCACAGTTTCAATTTTATTACTTGTGATTGGTTTGTTCATATTTTCTGTTTCTTCCTGGTTCAGTCTTGCAAGGTTATATACCTTTCTAAGAATTTGTCCATTTCTTCCAGGTTGTCCATTTTATTGGCATAGAGTTGCTTGTAGTAGTCTCTTAGTATGCTTTGTATTTCTGCGGTGTCTGTTGTAACTTCTCCTTTTTCATTTCTAATTTTATTGATTTGAGTCCTCTCCCTCTTTTTCTTGATGAGTTTGGCTAATGGTTTATCAATTTTGTTTATCTTCTCAAAGAACCAGCTTTCGGTTTTATTGATCTGTGCTATTGTTTTCTTTGTTTCTATTTCATTTATTTCTGGTCTGATCTTTGTGATTTCTTTCCTTCTGCTAACTTTGGGTTGTGTTTCTTCTTCTTTCTCCAGTTCCTTTAGGTGTAAGGTTAGATCGTTTATTTGAGGCTTTTCTTGTTTCTTGAGGTAGGCTTGTATAGCTATAAACTTCCCTCTTGGAACTGCTTTTGCTGCATCCCATAGGTTTTGGATTGTGTTTTTATTGTCATTTGTCTCTATGTACTTTTTGATGTCCTCTTTGATTTCTTCAGTGATCTCTTGGTTATTTAGTAATGTATTGTTTAGCCTCCATGTGGTTGTGTTTTTTACGTTTTTCTCCCTGTAGTTCATTTCTAATCTCATAGCGTTGAGGTCAGAAAAATTGCTTGATGTGATTTCAATTTTCTTAAATTTACTGAGGCTTGATTTGTGACCCAAGATGTGATCTATCCTGGAGAATGTTCCGTGCTCACTTGAGAAGAAAGTGTAATCTGCTGTTTTTGGATGGAATGTCCTATAAATATCAATTATATCTATGGTCTATTGTGTCATTTAAAGCTTGTGTTTCCTTGTTTATTTTCATTTTGGATGATCTGTCCATTGGTGTAAGTGAGGTGTTAAATTCCCCCACTATTATTGTGTTACTGTCAATTTCCTCTTTTATAGCTGTTCGCAGTTGCCTTATGTATTGAGGTGCTCCTGTGTTGTGTGCATATATATTTATGATTGTTATATCTTCTTCTTGGATTGATCCCTTGATCATTATGTAGTGTCCTTCCTTGTCTCTTGTAATATTCTTTATTTTAAAGTCTATTTTATCTGATATGAGTATTGTTACTCCAACTTTCTTTTGATTTCCATTTGCATGGAATATCTTTTTCCATCCCCTCACTTTCAGTCTGTATGTGTCCCTAGGTCTGAGGTGGGTCTCTTGTAGACAGCTTATAGATAGATCTTGTGTTTGTATCCATTCAGCAAGCCTGTGTCTTTTGGTTGGAGCATTTAATCCATTTACGTTTAAGGTAATTAACGATATGTATGTTCCTATGACCATTTTCTTAATTGTTTTGGGTTTGTGTTTGTAGGTCCTTTTCTTCTCTTGTGTTTCCCACTTAGAGAAGTTCCTTTAGCTTTTGTTGTAGAGCTGGTTTGGTGGTGCTGAATTCCCTTAGCTTTTGCTTGTCTGTAAAGCTTTTGATTTCTCCATAGAATCTGAATGAGATCCTTGCCCGGTAGAGTAATCTTGGTTATAGGTTCTTCACTTTCATCACTTAAAGAGTATCGTGACACTCCCTTCTGGCTTGTGGAGTTTCTGCTGAGAAATCAGCTGTTAACCTTATGGGAGTTCTCTGGTATGTTATTTGTCATTTTTCCCTTACTGCTTTCAATAATTTTTCTTTAATTTTTGCCAATTTGATTACTATGTGTCTCGGCGTGTTTCTGCTTGGGTTTATACTGTATGGGACTTGTTGCGCTTCCTGGACTTGGGTGGTTATTTCCTTTCCCATGTTAGGGAAGTTTTCGACTATAATGTCTTCAAATATTTTCTCTCGTCCTCTCTCTCTCTCTTCTCCTTCTGGGACCCCTATAATGCGAAAGTTGTTGCATTTAATGTTGTCCCACAGGTCTCTTAGGCTGTCTTCATTTCTTTTCATTCTTTTTTCTTTATTCTGTTCTGCAGCAGTGAATTCCATCATTCTGTCTTCCAGGTCACTTATCCGTTCTTCTGCCTCACTTATTCTGTTATTGATTCTTTCTAATGTAGTTTTCATTTCAGTTATTGTATTCTTCATCTCTGTTTGTTTGTTCTTTAATTCTTCTTGGTCTTTGTTAAATGTTTCTTGCATCTTCTCGATCTTTGCCTCCATTCTTTTTCTGAGGTCCTGGATCATCTTCACTCTCATTCTGAATTCTTTTTCTGGAAGGTTGCCTATCTCCACTTCATTTAGATTTTTTTGGGGGGGGTTATCTTGTTCCTTCATGTGGTACAAATCCCACTTGGCTTCAAAGTCTGATTCTCTAGGAATTCCTCCTTCCGTTGCCGGACCCCCAGGTTGGGAAGCCTGACATGCGGTTCAGAACCTTCATTCCAGTGGGTGGACTTCTGTTGTATAAGTGTTCTCCAGTCTGTGAGTCACCCACCCAGCAGTTATTGGATTGGATTTTCCTGTGATTGCGCCCCTCCTACCGTCTCATTGTGGCTTCTCCTTTGTCTTTGGATGTGGAGTATCTTTTTTGGTGAGTTCCAGTGTCTTCCTGTCGATGATTTCCAGCAGCTCGTTGTGATTCTGGTGTTCTCACAAGAGGGAGTGAGAGCACGTCCTTCTGCTCCACCATCTTGTTTCCTCTCTCTACTTTTGCTTTTTAAATATAAGCAAATAGGTATTTATTCATATCTCTGCCTGCCCCGAGTGTCTTAGATAATTGGTAGTATTCCATATGTATACTTTTCTCCACCTTTTTTTTTTTACCCAATTTAACATTATATCTGACAGATCACTCCATAGCAGTATATAGAGATATGCGTTTTCGTTTTTTTTTTAGCTACATAGCATTCAGTTGGTGCATGTAACTTGTCATATTCAAGCAGCCCTCTTTGCTGGACATTTGGTTGTTGCAGTGAATTGCCTTGTGCATATATCTTTTCCTATTTTAAGGCTATTGCTTGTAACCATTTTTGTTTTTACTTCTCACGTTTACTTTCATATATCTTAATCATATGGTTGTATCACTGTATTAGTTTGCTAGGGGTGCCATAACAAAATACTATATAGTGGGTGGTCTAAACAGTAGAAATTTATTTTTCCACAATTGTGTCCAAGATCATGATCCAAAATCAAGTCCAGGATCAAGGTGTTGGAAGGTTTGTTTTCTCCTGAGGCCTCTCTCCTTGGCTTGCAGATGGCTGCCTTTTCTCTGTGTCCTCATATGGCATTTCCTCTGTGTGGGCACACACCTGGTGTCCCTTTGTGTGTCCAAATTTCTTCTTAAAAGGACACCAGTCAGATTGGATTGGGGCACACCTAATGGTGTCATTTTAACGTCATCATTTTGTTAAAGGCCCTATCTTTAAATACAGTCACATTCTGAGGTACTGGGAGCTGGGACTTCAACTTATGAATTTTTTGGTGGGAGGGGTTGACACAATTCAGCCTACAATAATTAAATCTTGATTTATCAGCTCCGTATATGATCTGTTTCTTTCTGTTATGATAGATGAAGATTTATCTCATCATATATTACCTCCCCTACTCCTTTCAGTTTTTGTTAATGATACTGTTTTTATTTTATTTTATTTATTATTATTTTAATTGAAATTTATTTATTTTAATATATTTAAGTTTTTATTTCTCCATCAGTTTTGGAGAGTATATCTTTACTTTCAACTCTGTGAAGATATTAGTACCTTTATCATTCTCTCTCCCTTTCCCCACCATTACCCTTCCAACTTCTGTTACCTCTCACATTTGCATTTTTGGCTTTATTGATTTCAAAGAATGGAACCTAAAAGGAGCATTTTATCGATTATGACTACTGTTTAATTCTGTGGATAATAATGGTATTTCTCTTTTTATGTTTCCATCTACTTGCTGTCTTAATTCTATTTCCTTAGGTATTCTGTTTGTTGAGTGTGATGTCCTTTCATATTATTGGTTACCCTCAAACATTTGGTGATTCTTGCTTATATTTAATTTGAGATTCCTTGATAGTCTTCCGTGTCACACTATTTACTGTAACTGAATCCAGTGACTGATGGAGAATTAAGACCAGAGGTTTTGCATTGACCTGTGTTGTCAGCCACCTGGAACTCTGTTTTTCTCTAGCCTAAGTGATTGTACTTACTGTTCCTTTCTGGGGAGGAGGGGAGAATATATCTGTTGGGGATGAAGCCTACTGCCTGATACTCCTCCTGTTCATATCCAGAATGTTTCCACATTTTGCATTTTCGTGCATTTTAGGATATGGGATTTTGCCTCATTCCATTTGCTGTTTTTCAGAGGTTCTTCATAATTTCATATCAACTGAAAATGCCCCTTATTTTTCAGGACTATTATTAATAAGAAAAATATGTATATTTTTCTTTTATTTCTAGAAAATATATATAAATCCCTAGAAAGGATATATATATATATATATATATATACTATATCATATAAATATATATATATATCCTTTCTAGGGGTTCATAGTATATAAAATTTATAGTATATATTATATATATATATCATAGTATGTACTATATACACATCATTTCTAGGGATTTATAATAGAAGGGGTGGCTGTAGTGTGTGCTCAATCCTCTATCTTGATTCAGTCCTTGTTTGCTTCCACAGTATTTGTGCATATTACTTAACTATTTATTTAGGTGTCTGTCAGTTATAATACTGTGAGCTTCTTCAGGGTGCCTGGCATGTAAAGGATACATAATAAACGTTTGCTGGATTAAGAAAAATTTTATTAGAGACGTAGTTAAAAACTAGAACCGAGGTATGTTGACTTACAGTCTAGTGCTTATCATATAACTTTCTTCAAGTATGTGAGGCATTAAGTTTTTCTTTTTAAGATGGTGGTAGGAGTTTATTAATTTATTTTTGCTGTGTTGTGTCTTCGTTTCTGTGCGTGGGCTTTCTCTAGTTGTGGCAAGCGGGGCCACTCTTCATGGTGGTGCGTGGGCCTCTTGCTATCGCGGCCTCTCTTGTTGTGGAGCACAGGCTCCAGACGCGCAGGCTCAGTAGTTGTGGCTCACAGGCCTAGTTGCTCCGTGGCATGTGGGATGCTCCCAGACCAGGGCTCGAACCCGTGTCCCCTGCATTAGCAGGCAGATTCTCAAGCCCCGCGCCACCAGGGAAGCCCCAGGCATTAAGTTTTAGAACTTTCTCTTCCTGTCTAAATTATCTCAATGTTTTCTTTTAGTATTTTCTTAGAAGATGTGTTTTCAAGTATATTAATTTTTTATTATTGCTTTTCTTAAGACCGTTTCTCTTTAATTATGGAGTTCTGAGCAGAGCACAGAAGTCTAATAAATGCTGTTAGTTTTTTGTTTTCTGTGGATTACACTACTGAATATGAACAGAGGATTAAATATTTTCTCCAATATAATCCTCAGTCAGTTTTGAAGAGGTGTGAGTTTTTAAAAATTATTTTCTAACTTCTTTCTTCCAGCTGAATATGAAAACAGGAAAAGGATGGGTGGATGGTGGAAATGCTGTGATCGCTGATGAATTTTTTCAAGCTGCCATGGCTGTAAGTTACCATTGATTTTTAGCTGTGGCAGTTATTAGTAACAATTGTGGTTATTCTCATCATTACATTGTATTGTGGTTTATTTTCCAGGGTCTGGAGAAGTTATATGTCAAATTAATGCAGAGTTGCTCCACTGAGGTCCATGTGACTATGCAGAAGACTGCTACGGAGAGTGACCTTTTCAGAGTGCTTTCTTACCAAGCAGAGTCAGTAGGTATCATAGTCAGTAGGGCCTCACAGTGGGGCATTTTATATACGTAAATGCAAAAGTGATGACATATAACCTATTAGAAGAAAGTCAGGTGCCATTGGTCTTTTATAGGATATTATATTTGGCCTTTTTAATCTCTGTTTTATATCTGAAGGTGACATTACTAATGGTGATTGGTACCTATCGGGGTGGGTGAGATTGAAAAGACTTATATAACTAATCATCATTTTCAACCACTGCATGTAATACCTATCATTTATTTGTGGCAGTGGCTTCTACTTGAAATACCTGTCTCTGTGGATATCTTACATTCACAGTCTACCTAAAATATTTGCCCAAAAAGAGCCTTCACATTTGCAATTATTCTGGGTTGTTCGCTGATGTTTTCTAAAAGTCTGCTGGTGTCAGTGTTCAGAGTTGTACTTTACCTCAGTTTGGCTTGTGGGTTTTCTTCTTTTGTCACCATGCAGTTAGGTGTGCATTTTCAGTTGAAAAAATGTAAGCTGTGATGAGTTTACTCTCTGAAATTATGTAATTCTAGAAATGAAAGAGACCTTAAGAATCATCTAGCGTAATCTTAGTTTTATTTCTTAACATCTTCATTGAGATATTTATAATTTGTATACTATAAAATTAACACATTTTAAATGTACAATTCAATGGTTTTAGTATATTCATAGAATTGTACAACCTTCACCACAGTCTTAAGTTTAAAACATTTTCATTACCCCAAAAGAAACCCCCTATCCATTAGCAGTCACTCCCTATTCCTCCTGACCCCAGCACTAGCAACCACTAATATACTTTCTGTCTTTATAGATTTACCTGTTCTGGGCATTTCATATAAATGAAATCATACAATATTTGATCTTTTGTGATTAGCTTCTTTTACTTAGCATGTTTTCAAGGTTCATCTATGTTGTAGCATGTATCAATATTTTTATTACTAAATAATGTTATACTGTATGGATATACCAGATTTTGTTTATCCATTCATCTATTGATGAACATTTGGATTGTTTCCAGTTTGGGGCTATTATGAATAACTCTACTGTGAACATTCATGTACATATTTTTGTGTGTACATTTTTACATTTCTCTTGGATATATACCTTGGAGTAGAATTGCTGAATAACATTATTACTCTATGTTTAACCTTTTGTGAAACTGCCAGACTGTTTTCCACTGTGGCTGTACCATTTTACACTGCCACTAGTCTCTGAGGGCTCCAATTTCTGCATATCTTTGAGTTTTATAGATTTAGGACTTACATTTAGGTCTTTGATCCATTTCAAGTTAATTTTTGAGTATGGCATGAGGTGGGAGTCCAGCTGCATTCTTTTGCATATAGCTATCCAGTTGTCCCAGCACCATTTATTGAAAAGACTATTCTTTCCCCATTGAATGGTCTTAGCACTCTTGTCAAAAATTGATTCTGGCGAGGCTCTGGAACTCTTATTTGACTTTGTGGCGTGGAGAGTTTGTGAGGTGGTGTTATCCCGATTTTACAAATGAGGAGCCTGAAGCTCAGATAGAATGCCCTAAAACCAATAACACATTGAGTAAATAATACTTAAATAAGAAGGCTACTAGAGGAGAACTTCAGGATGGCAGAGGAGTAAGACGTGGAGATCACCTTCCTCCCCACACATACATCAGAAATACATCTACATGTGGAACAACTCCTACAGAACACCTACTGAATGCTGAAGAAGACCTCAGACTTCCCAAAAGGCAAGAAACTCCCCACGTACCTGGGTAGGGCAGAAGAATAAAGAAAAAACAGAGACAAAAGAATAAGGATGGGACCTGGACCTCTGGGAATGAGCTGTGAAGGAGGAAAAGTTTCCACACACTGGGAAGCCCCTTCCCTGGTGGAGACAGCAGGTGGTCGGGGGAAGGTTTGGGGCCGTGGAGGACAGCGCAGCAACAGAGGTGCAGAGGGCAAAGCAGAGAGATTCCCACACAGAGGATTGGTGCGGACCAGCACTCACCAGCCTGAGAGGCTTGTCTGTTCACCTGCTGGGACGGGCGGGGGCTGGGAGCTGAGGCTCCGGCTTTGGAAGACAGATCCCAGGGAGAGGACCGGGGTTGGCTGTGTGAACACAGCCTGAAGGGGGCTAGTGTGCCACAGCTAGCCAGGAGGAAAAAGTCTGGAACTGCCTAAGAGGAAGGAGACCACTGTTTTGGGGTGCACGAGGAGAGGGGATTCAGAGCACCACCTAAACAAGCTCGAGAGACGGGTGTGAGCTGCGGCTATCAGTGCGGGCACCAGAGACGGGCATGAAACGCTAAGGCTGCTGCTGCAGCCACCAAGAAGCCAGTGTGCAAGCACAGGTCACTATCCACACCTCCATTTCCAGGAGCCCGTGCAGCCTGCCACTGCCTGGGTCCTGTGATCCAGGGACAACTTCCCTGGGAGAAGACACGGCACGCCTCAGGCTGTTGCAACGTCATGTTGGTGGTCTCTGCTGCCGCAGGCTTGCCCCACATTCCACAACCCTCCCTCCCCCCGGCCTGAGTGAGCCAGAGCCCCCTAATCAGCTGCTACTTTAACCCTGTCCTGTCTGAGTGCAGAACAGACACGCTCAGGTGACCTACACGCAGAGGCGGGTCCAAATCCAAAGCTGAACCCCAGGAGCTGTGTGAACAAAGAAGAGAAAGGGAAATTTCTCCCAGCAGCCTCAGGAGCAGCGGATTAAATCTCCACAGTCAACTTAATGTACCCTGCATCTGTGGAATACCTGAATAGACAACGAATCATCCCAAAATTGAGGCGGTGGACTTTAGGAGCAACTGTAGACTTGTGGTTTGCTTTCTGCATCTAATTTGTATCTGGTTTTATGTTTATCTTAGTTTAGTATTTAGAGTTTATTATCATTGGTAGATTTGTTTATTGATTTGGTTGTTCTCTTCCTTTTCCTTATATATATATATATAGATAGATAGATAGATAGATAGGTAGATACTTTTTTCCTTTTTCTCTTTTGGTGAGTGTGTATGTGTACACTTCTTTGTGTGATATTTTTCTGTATACCTTTGCTTTTACCGTTTGTTCTAGGGTTCTGTTTGTCCTTTTTTTTTTTTTAGTAGAGATTTTAGTGCTTGTTATCATTGGTGGATATTTTTTTGGTTTGGTTGCTCTCTTCTTTTTTTCTTGCTTTGCTTCTGAGCCGTGTAGCTGACAGGGTCTTGGTGTTATGGCAGGGTGTCATGCCTGTGCCTCTGAGGTGGGAGAGCCAAGTTCAGGACATTGGTCCACCAGAGACCTCCCGGCTCCACGCAATATCAAACAGCGATAGCTCTCCTGGATATCTCCATCTTGACGATAAGACCCAGCTCCACTCAACGAACAGCAAGCTACAGTGCTGGACACCCTATGCCAAACAACTAGCAAGACAGGAACACAACCCCACCCATTAGCAGAGAGGCTGCCTAAAATCATAATAAGGTCACAGACACCCCAAAACACACCACTGGTCACGGTCCTGGCCAGCAGAAAGACAAGATCCAGCCTCATCCACCAGAACACAGACACCAGGCCGCTCCACCAGGAAGCCTACAGAACCGACTGAACCAACCTTAGCCACTGGGGGCAGACAACAAAAACAACGGGAACTATGAACCTGCAGCTTGCGAAAAGGAGACCCCAAACAGAGTAAGTTAAGCAAAATGAGAAGACAGAGAAACACACAGCAGATGAAGGAGCAAGGCAAAAACCCATGAGACCAAACAAATGAAGAGGAAATAGGCAGTCTACCTGAAGAAGAATTCAGAATAGTAACAGTAAAGATGATCCAAAATCTTGGAAATAGAATGGAGAAGATATAAGAAACCTTTAACAAGGACCTAGAAGAACTAAGAGTAAACAATGATGAATAACACAGTAAATGAAATTCAAAATTCTCTAGAAGGGATCAATAGGAGAATAACTGAGGCAGAAGAATAGATAAGTGACCTGGAAGGTAAAATAGTGGAAATAACTACAGCAGAGCAGAATAAAGAAAAAAGAATGAAAAGAATTGAGGAGAGTCTCAGAGACCTCTGGGACAACATTAAACGCACCAACATTCAAGTAATAGGTATCCCGGAAGAAGAAGAGAAAAAGAAAGGGACTGACAAAATATTCGAAGAGATTATAGTTGAAAACTTCCCTAATATGGGAAAGGAAATAGTTAATCAAGTCCACGAAGCACAGAGGATCCCATATACAATAAATCCAAGGAGAAACATGCCAAGGCACATGTTAATCAAACTATCAAAAATTAAATACAAAGAAAAAATATTAAAAGCAGCAAGGGAAAAACAACAAATAACATGGAAGGGAATCCCCATAAGGTTAACAGCTGATGTTTCAGCAGAAACTCTGCAAGCCAGAAGGGAGTGGCAGGACATATTTAAAGTGATGAAAGGGAAAGACCTACAGCCAAGATTACTCTAGCCAGCAAGGATTGCATTCCGATTTGATGGAGAAATTAAAACCTTTACAGACAAGCAAAAGCTAAGAGAATTCAGCACCATTAAGACAGCTTTATAACATATGCTAAAGGAAATTCTCTAGGTAGGAAATACAAGAGAAGGAAAAGACCTGCAGTAGCACACCCAAGACAACTAAAAATGAAAATAGGAACATACATATTGATAACTACCTTAAATGTAAATGGATTAAATGCTCCAACCAAAAGACATAGACTGGCTGAATGGATACAAAAGCAAGACCCGTATATATGCTGGGTCACTTCAGACCTAGGGACACATACAGACAGAAAGTGAGGGGATGGAAAAAGATATTCCATACAAAGGGAAATCAGAGGAAAGCTGGAGTAGCAATTCTCATATCAGACAAAAGAAAACTTAAAGAGTATTACAAGAAACAAAGAAGGACACCGTGTAATGATCAAGGGATCAATCCAAGAAGAAGATATAACAATTGTAAATATGTATGCACCCAAAATAGGAGCATCTCAATACATAAGGGATATGCTAACAGCCATATAATGGGAAATCGACAGTAACACACTCTTAGTAGGGGACTTTGACACCCCACTTTCACCAATGGACAGATTATCGAAAATGAAAATAAATAAGGAAACACAAGCTTTAAATATATTAAACAAGATTGACTTATTTGATGTTTATAGGAAATTCCAACCAAAAACAACAGAATACAGTTTCTTCTCCAGTACTCATGGAACATTCTCCAGGATAGATCGTATCCTGGGTCAGAAATCAAGCCTTGGTAAATTTAAGAAAATTGAACTTGTATCAAGTATCTTTTCCGACCACAGTGCTATGAGAGTAGGTATCAGTTACAGGGAAAAATCTGTAAAAAATACAGACACATGGAGGCTAAACAATACACTATTTAATAACCAAGGGATCACTGTGGAAATCAAGAAATACCTAGAAACAAATGACAATGAAAACAGGATGGCCCAAAACGTATGGCATGCAGCAAAAGCAGTTCTAAGAGGGAAGTTTATTGCAATACAATCCTACCTTAAGAAACAAGAAACATCTCAAACAACCTAACCTTTCACGTAAATCAGTTAGAGAAAGAAGAAGAAAAAACACCCAAATGTAACAGATGGAAAGAAATCATAAAGATTAGATCAGAAATAAATGAAAAAGAAATGAAGGAAACAGCAAAGATCAATGAAACTAAAAGCTGGTTCTTTGAGAAGATAAACAAAATTGATAAACCATTAGCCAGACTCTTCAAGAAAAAAAGGGAGGAGACTCAATAAAATTAGAAATGAAAAAGGAGAAGTAACAACTGACACTCCAGAAGTACAACGGATCATGAGAGATTAGTACAAGCAACTATATGCCAGTAAAATAGACAACCTGCAAGAAAGGGACAAATTCTTAGAAAAGCACAACCTTCTGAGACTGAACAAGGAAGAAATAGAAAACGTAAACAGAGCAATCACAAGCACTGTAATCGAGACTGATTAAAAATCTTCAAACAAACAAAAGCCCAGGACGAGATGGCCTGACAGGCGAATTCTATCAAAAACTTAGAGAAGGGCAAACACCTATCCTTCTCAAACTCTTCCAAAATATAGCATAGGGAACGACACTCCCAAACTCATTCTATGAGTCCGCCATCACCCTGATACCAAAACCAGACAAAGACATCACAAAGAAAGAAAACTACAGGCCAATATCACTGATGAACATAGATGCAAAAATCGTTAACAAAATACTAGCAAACAGAATCCAACAGCACATTAAAAGGATCATACACCATGATCAAGTGGGGTTTATCCCAGGAATGCAAGGATTCTTCAGTATATGCAAATCAATCAATATGATAAACCATATTAACAAATGGAAGGAGAAAATCCATATGATCATCTCAATAGATGCAGAAAAAGCTTTTGACAGAATTCAGCACACATTTATGATAAAAACCCTCCAGAAAGTAGGCATAGTGGGAACTTACCTCAACGTAATAAAGGCCATATATGACAAACCCGCAGCCAACGTCGTTCTCAGTGGTGAAAAACTGAAACGATTTCCACTAAGATCAGGAAGAAGACAAGGTTGTCCACTCTCGCCACTGTAACTCAAAATAGTTTTGGAAGTCTTAGCCACAGCACTCAGAGAAGAAAAAGAATGAAAATGAATCCAAATCGGAAGAGAAGAAGTCAAGCTGTCACTGTTTGCAGATGACATGATACTATGTAAAGAGAATCCAAAAGATGCTTCCAGAAAACTACTAGAGCTAATCAGTGAATTTGGTAAAGTAGCAGGATACAAAATTAATGTACAGAAATCTCTTGCATTCCTATACACTGAGGAAGAAAAATCTGAAATAGAGATTAAGGAAACACCCTCATTTACCACTGCAACAAATAGAATAAAATAGCTAAGAGTAAACCTACCTAAGGAGACAAAAGACATGTATGTAGAAAACTGTTAAGACACTAATGAAAAAAATTAAAGATGATACAACCAGATGGAGAGCTATATTACGTTCTTGGATTGGAAGAATCAGCATTGTGAAAATGACTGTACTACCCTAAGCAATCTACAGATTCAATGCAATCCCTCTTAACTTCCCAATGGTATTTATCACAGGACTGGAACAAAAAATTTCACAATTTGTAGGGAAACACAAAAGACTCCGATTAGCCAAAGCAGTCTTAAGAAAGAAAAACAGAGTTGTAGGAATCAGGCTCCCGGTCTTCAGACTATAGTACAAAGCTACAGTAATCAAGACAGTATGGTACTGGCACACAAGCAGAAATATAGATCAATGGAACAGGATAGAAAGCCCAGAGATAAACCCACGCACATATGGTCACCTTATTTTTGATAAAGGAGGCAAGAATATACAATGGAGAAAAGACAGCCTCTTCAATATGTGGTGCTCGAAAAACTGGACAGCTACATATAAAGGAATGAAATTAGAATACTCCCCAACACCACGCACAAAAATCAGCTCAAAATGGATCAAAGACCTAAATGTAAGGCCAGGCACTATCAAACTCTTAGAGGAAAACATAGGCAGAACACTGACATAAATCACAGCAAGATCCTTTTTGGCCCACCTCCTTGTGAAATGGAAATAAAAACAAAAATAAACAAAGGGTACCTAATGAAAGTTAAAAGCTTTTGCACAGCAAAGGAAACCATAAACAAGACCAAAAGACAACTCTCAGAATGGGAGAAAATATTTGCAAGCAAAGCAACTGAGAAAGGATTAATCTCCAAAATTTACAAGCAGCTCATGCAGCTCAATATCAAAAAAACAAACAACCCAATCCAAAAATGAGCAGAAGACGTAAATAGACAGTTTTGCAAAGAAGATATACAGATTTCCATCAGACACATGAAAGGATGCTGAACATCACTAATCATTAGAGAAATGCAAATCAAACCTACACTGAGGTATCGCCTCACACCACTCAGAATACCAGCATCAAAAAATCTAGAGACAGTAGATGCTGGACAGGGTGTGGAGAAAAGGGAACCCTCTTGCACTGTTGGTGGGAATGTAAATTGATAACAGCCACTATGGAGGACAGTATGGAGGTTCCTTAAAACTACAACCGTGCAATCCCACTACTGGGCATATACCCTGAGAAAATCATAATTCAGAAAATGTCATGTACCACAGTGTTCATTGCAGCTCTATTTACAATAGCCAGGACATTGAAGCAACCTAAGTGTCAGTCAACAGATGAATGGATAAAGAAGATGTGGCAGATATATACAGTGGAATGTTATTCAGCCAGATATATACAGTGGAATATTATTCAGCCATAAAAAGAAAGAAAACTGAGTTATTTGTAGTGAGGTGGATGGACGTAGAGTGTGTCATACAGAGTGAAGTAAGTCAGAAAGAGAAAAACAAATACTGTATGCTTACACATATATATGGAATCTAAAAAAAAAAAAGAGGACTGAAGAACCTAGGGCTAGGGCAAGAATAAAGATGCAGACATAGGGAATGGACTTAGGACACAGGGAGGGGAAACGGTAAGCTGGGAGGAAGTGAGAGAGTGGCACGGACATATATACAGTACAAAATGTAAAATAGATAGCTAGTGAGAAGCAGCTACATGGCACAGGGAGATCAGCTCGGTGCTTTGTGATCACCTAGAGGGGTGGGATAGGGAGGGTGGGAGGGAAGCGCAAGAGGGACGAGATATGGGAATATATATGTATAGCTGAATCATTTTGTTATAAAGCAGAAAGTAACACACCATTGTAAAGCAATTATGCTCCAATAAAGAAGTTAAAAAGAAAAAGCCCCAAAAAAGGCTATAATTTTTAGATCTGTGTCATCTAAACATAGGAGGAATAGAGAGTTACAATAATGTTATCTTTGAAACTAAAAATCAAGTTTAATGATCTAGAGAACAAATCAAAATGATCTAATTTGGCCACTGTTTTTAAAAATTTTACCTCTATTTATCAGTCTGGGATTGCACCGCCTTTCCGATTCCAAAGGCTGTTCCAACCAAGAGCCTTTTGATGAGGAAATGACACAGGGAATGGAGTGTAATAAAATACCAAGTGTGTTATTTTGAATTCTTCTCATGCTTTAGAATGGAAATACTTTAAGCTTTGTTAAAATGGTGCAATTTTATATTTTCCATTTGACTACCTTAAAACGTTCATTGTCTTTTAATGAAACTACAGGGGGCAAGAGCAGAGATGAAAAGATGTGATACTGTAAAAGGGATGGCTTTTAGCTTCTAGTACTTGAGTGAAGACACTACAATAAAGTAAGATGGAGTGCAGCAACAAGTTTTGTGCCTTGAAGCCTCCTCTTCTCTGTGGCAGTAATTTGGAGTTAATTTGTGCAGCTTCTCAATAAAAGACTTTGTGTTTAAAAAAAACATTAATTGATCCTAAATGTGAGGGTTTATTTCTGGACTCTTGATTCTCTTCCATTGATCTATATGTTTGTCCTTTTACCAGTGCCACACTGTCTTGATTACAGTAGCTATGTAGTCAGTTTTGAAATCAGGAAGTGTGAGTTTCTAGCTTTGTTATTTTTCAAGGTTATTCAGCTCTTCTGGGTCTCTTGCATTCCCATATGAATTTTAGGATATGCCTGTCAATAATTGCAACAAATCAGCTGGGATCCTGATAGGAATAGCGTTCAATCTGGATCAGTTTGAGGAGTATTGCTACCTTAATAATGTTAAGTATTCTGATCCATGAATATGAGATATCTACCCATTTATTTAGGTTTTGTTTAATTCCTTCTTATTTTTTAAATGATGAAACTGAGGTTCAGAGAGAAGGTGTGAGTTAGTTGAAGATCTAAGACCAGAACCAAGATTTTCTGACTTTTAGTCTAACGCTCCCTACCCTACAACGTAGGTTGACTATTTAAAAAGATAACCCCTTGTGGTAATTTTGTCTTGCCTTGTAATGTTAATATCCTTTGTGGGCTACTTTAATGCAACTACTATAAAAAACTGATATGAAGTCCAGCAGGTCTTGGTCTTATATCTCAGCTATTACACGAACTTGCTGTATGACCTTGGGCTGTTACTTAAACTTCTCAAGCCTATAAGATTTCAATATTTAAGAAACCAACTCCCTGTGTAATACACTGTGTCACTGGTACGTTTGGCTTGATAGCAGTTCACGTGAGAAAAAAACCTGAGTGCTTTATATAATTTTTTATTGACATATACTTGATGTACAATATTATGTTACATGTGTACAATATGATTGACAATTTTTAAGGTTATACTCCAGTTACAGTTATTATAAAATATTGGCTATATTCCTGTGTTACACAGTACATCCTTGTAGCTTATTTTATACATAGTAGTATCTTTTTCTCTTTCTTTTTCTTTTAAATTTTTTAAACATTTTTATTGGAGTATAATTGCTTTACAATGGTGTGTTAGTTTCTGCTTTATAACAAAATGAAACAGTTATACATATACATATATCGCCATATCTCTTTCCCCTTGTGTCTCCCTCCCTCCCACTCTCCCTATCCCACCCTTTAGCTGGTCACAAAGCGCCGAGCTGATCTCCCTGTGCTATGCGACTGCTTCCCACTAGCTATCTATTTTACATTTGGTAGTGTATATATGTCCATATATACACTACCACTCTCTCACTTTGTCCCAGCTTACCCTTCCTTCTCCCCGTGTCCTCAAGTCCATTCTCTAGTAGGTCTTCGTGTTTATTCGATCTTGCCCCTAGGTTCTTCATGAACATTTTTTTTTGATTCCATATATATGTGTTAGCATACGGTATTTGTTTTTCTCTTTCTGACTTACTTCACTCTGTATGACAGATTCTAGGTCCATCCTCACTACAAATAACTCAATTTCGTTTCTTTTTATGGCTGAGTAATAGTCCATTGTATATATGTGCTACATCTTCTTTATCCATTCATCTGTTGATGGACACTTAGGTTGCTTCCATGTCCTGAGTCTTGTAATTAGAGCTTCAGTGAACATTGTGGTACATGCCTCTTTTTGAATTATAGTTTTCTTACTCAGGGTATATGCCCAGTAGTGGGATTGCTGGGTCGCATGGTATTTCCATTTTTAGTTTTTTAAGGAACATCCATACTGTTCTCCATAGTGGCTGTATCAACAACTTACATTCCCACCAACAGTGCAAGAGGGTTCCCTTTTCTCCACACCCTCTGCAGCCTTTATTGTTTGTAGATATTTTGATGATGGCCATTCTGACCAGTGTGAGATGATATTGCATTGTAGTTTTGAGTTGCATTTCTCTAATGATTAATGATGTTGAGCATTCTTTCATATGTTTGTTTTCAATCTGTATATCATCTTTGGAGAAATGTCTGTTTAGGTCTTCTGCCCATGTTTGGATTGGGTTGTTTGGTTTTTTTGATATTGAGCTGCATGAGCTGCTTGTAAATTTTGGAGATTAATCCTTTGTCAGTTGCTTCATTTGCACATATTTTCTCCCATTCTGAGGGTTGTCTTTTGGTCTTGTTTATGGTTTCCTTTGCTGTGCAAAAGCTTTTAAGTTTCATTAGGTCCCATTTGTTTATTTTTGTTTTTATTTCCATTTCTCTAGGAGGTGGGTCAAAAAGGATCTTGCTGTGATTTATGTCATAGAGTGTTCTGCCTATTTTTTCCTCTAAGAGATTGATAGTGTCTGGCCTTACATTTAGGTCTTTAATCCATTTTGAGTGTATTTTTGTGTGTGGTGTTAGGGAGTGTTCTACTTTCATTCTTTTACATGTAGCTGTCCACTTTTCCAGTTTTATGGTTTTTATAGTTCAGTTTGTTAATATGGTGTATCACATTGATTGATTTGCGTATACTGAAGAATCCTTGCATACCTGGGATAAAACCCAGTTGATTATGATCCTTCAAACGTGCTGTTGGATTCCGTTTGCTTGTATTTTATTGAATATTTTTGCATATATGTTCATCAGTGATATTGGCCTGTAGTTTTCTTTTTTTGTGACATCGTTGTCTGGTTTTGGTATCAGGGTGATGGTGGCCTCGTAGAATGAGTTTGGGTGTGTTCCTCCCTCTGCTGTATTTTGGAGGAGTTTGAGAAAGTTAGGTGTTAGCTTTTCTGTAAATGTTTGATAGAATTCGTCTGTGAAGCCATCTGGTCCTGGGCTTTTGTTTGTTGGAAGATTTTTAATCACAGTTTAAATTTCAGTGCTTGTGATTGGTCTGTTCATATTTTCTATTTCTTCCTGGTTCAGTCACTCAAGGTTGTGTATTTCTAAGAATTTGTCCATTTCTTGCAGGTTGTCCATTTTATTGGCATATAGTTGCTTGTGGTAATCTCTCATGATCCTTTGTATTTCTGCAGGGTCAGTTGTTACTTCTCCTTTTTCATTTCTAATTCTATTTTTTTTTTCATTTCTAATTCTATTGATTTGAGTCTTCTTCCTTTTTTTCTTGATGAGTCTGGCTAATGGTTTATCAATTTTGTTTATCTTCTCAAAGAACCAGCTTTTAGTTTTATTGATCTCTGCTATCGTTTACTTCATTTCTTTTTCATTTATTTCTGATGTGATCTTTATGATTTCTTTCCTTCTGCTAACTTTGGGGTGTTTTTGTTCTCCTTTCTCTAATTGCTTTAGGTGTAAGGTTAGGTTGTTTATTTGAGATGTTTCTTGTTTCTTAAGGTAGGATTGTATTGCTATAAACTTCCCTCTTAGAACTGCTTTTGTTGCATCCCATAGGTTTTGTGTCATTGTGTTTTCATTGTCATTTGCTTCTAGGTATTTCTTGATTTCCTCAGTGATCCCTTGGTTATTAAGTAGTATATTGTTTAGCCTCCATGTGTTTGTATTTTTTACAGATTTTTTCCTCTAATTGATATCTAGTCTCATAGTGTTGTGGTCAGAAAAGATACTTGATACGATTTCAATTTTCTTAAATTTACCAAGGCTTCATTTGTGACCCAGGATATGATCTATCCTGGAGAATGTTCCATGAGCACTTGAGAAGAAAGTGTATTCTGTTGTTTTCCAATGGAATGTCCTATAAATATCAATTAAGTCCATCTTGTTTAATGTATCATTTAAAGCTTGTGTTTCCTTATTTATTTTCATTTTGGATGATCTGTCCATTGGTGAAAGTGGGGTGTTAATGTCTGCTACTATGATGGTGTTACTGTTGATTTCCTGTTTTATGGCTGTTAGTATTTGCCTTATGTATCAAGGTGCTCCTGTGTTGGGTGCATAAATATTTACAATTGTTACATCTTCTTCTTGGATTGTTCCCTTGATCATTATGTAGTGTCCTTCTTTGTCTCTTGTAATAGCTTTGTTTTAAAGTCTGTTTTGTCTGATATGAGAATTGCTACTCCAGCTTTCTTTTGGTTTCCATTTGCATGGAATATCTTTTTCCATCCCCTCACTTTCAGTCTTTATGTGTCCCTAGGTCTGAAGTGGGTCTCTTGTAGACAGCATATATATTGGTGTTGTTTTTGTATCTATTCAGCAAGTCTGTGTCTTTTGGTTGGAGCATTTAATCCATTTACATTTAAGGTAATTATCGATAAGTATGTTCCTGTTACCATTTTCTTAATTGTTTTGGGTTTGTTATTGTAGGTCTTTTCCTTCTCTTGTGTTTCCTGCCTAGAGATGTTCCTTTAGCATTTGTTGTATAGCTGGTTTGGTGGTGCTGAATTCTCTTTGCTTCTGCTTGTCTCTAAAGGTTTTAGTTTCTTCATCAAATCTGAATGAGATCCTTGCTGGGTAGAGTCATCTTGGGTTGTAGGTTTTCCCCTTTCATCACTTTAAATATGTCCTACCCCTCCCTTCTGGATTGCAAAGTTTCTGCTGAAAGATCAGCTGTTAATAACCTTATGGGGATTCCCTTGAGTGTTATTTGTTGTTTTTCCCTTGCTGCTTTTAATATTTTTTCTTTGTATTTAATTTTTGATAGTTTGATTCATACGTGTCTTGGTGTGCTTCTCCCTGGATTTTTCCTGTATGGCAGTCTGTGTGCCTCCTGGAGTTGATTAACTATTTCCTTTCCCATATTAGGGAAGTTTTAAACTCTAATCTCTTCAAATGTTTTCTCAGTCCCTTTCTTTTTCTCTTCTTCTTCTGGGACCCCTGTAATTCGAATGTTGGTAAGTTTAATATTGTCCCAGAGCTCTCTGAGACTCTCCTCAATTCTTTTCATTCTTTTTTCTTTATTCTGCTCTGCAGTAGTTATTTCCACGATTTTATTTTCCAGGTCACTTATGTTTTCTTCTTACTCAGTTATTCTGCTATTGATTCCTTCCAGAGAATTTTAAATTTCATTTATAGTGTTGTTCATGATTGTTTGTTTGCCGTTTAGTTCATCTAGGTCCTTGTTAAAGGTTTCTTATATTTTCTCCATTCTGTTTTCAAGATTTTGGATCATATTTACTATCACTATTCTGAATTCTTTTTCAGGTCGACTGCCTATTTCCTCTTCCTTTGTTTGGTCTGATGGGTTTTTGCCTTGCTCCTTCATCTGCTGTGTGTTTCTCTGTCTTCTCATTTTGCTTAACTTACTCTGTTTGGGGTCTCCGTTTTGCAGGCTGCAGGTTCGTAGTTCCCGTTTTTTTGTTGTCTGCCCCCAGTGGCTAAGGTTGGTTCAGTGGGTTGTGTAGGCTTCCTGGTGGAGGGGACTAGTGCCTGTGTTCTGGTGGATGACACTGGATATTGTCTTTCTGTGGCAGGTCCACATCTGCTGGTGTGTTTTGGGGTGTCTGTGACCTTATTATGATTTTAGGCAGCCTCTCTGCTACTGGGTGGGGTTGTGTTCCTGTCTTTCTAGTTGTTTGACCTAGGGCATCAAGCACTGTAGCTTGCTGTTCGTTGAGTGGAGCTGGGTCTTGGCGTTGAGATGGAGATCTCTGGGAGATTTTCGCCGTTTGGTATTATGTGGAGCTGGGAGGTCTCTTGTGGACCAATCTCCGGAACTTGGGTGTCTCACCTCAGAGGCACAGCCCTGACCCCTGGCTGGATCACCAAGAGCCTGTTATCCATATGGCTCAGAATAAAAGGGAGGAAAAAAGAAGGAAAGAAAGAAAAAGATAAAATAAAATATAATAAAATAAAAATGTCATTAAAAAACAAAATATAGTTATTTAAAAATTCTTTTAAAGTAATTGAAAAGAAAGAAAGAAAGAAAAGAAGATCCAAACAAAAAAAGAAGTTCACCAATGATAACAAACACTGTAAAGTATACTAAAAAAACCCCCCAAAAACGGACAGACAGAACCGTAGGACAAATGGTAAAAGCAAAGCTATACAGACAAAGTCACACACAGAAGCGTACACATACACACTGACAAAAAGGGAAAAAGGGAGAAAAAAATATATATCGTTGATCCCAAAGTCCTCCTCCTCAATTTGGGATGATTCGTTGTCTATCCAGGTATTCCACAGATGCAGGGTATATCAAGTTGGTTGTGAACATTTAATCCGTTGCTCCTGCGGCTGCTGGGAGAAATTTCCCTTTCTCTTCTTTGTTCACACAGCTCCTCGGGTCAGCTTTGGATTTGGCCCTGCCTCTGTGTGTAGGTTGCCTGAGGGAGTCTGTTCTTACTTAGACAGGACGGGGTTAAAGGAGCAGCTAATTCAGGGGTCTGGCTTACTTAGGCCAGGGGGAGGGAGGGGTGCGGATGCGGGGCAGGCCTGCGGCGGCAGAGCTCGGCGTGACGTAGCATCAGCCTGAGGTGCGCTGTGTGTTCTCCTGGGGACGTTTTCCGTGCATCTCGGGACCCTGGCAGTGGCGGGCTGCACATGCTCCTGGGAAGGGCGGTGTGGATAGTGACTTGTGCTAGCATACAGGCTTCTTGGTGGCTGCAGAAGCAGCCTGAGCGTCTCGCTCTTAATCCCCTCTCCTCTCGCACCAGGAAACCAAGAGGCAAGAAAAAGTCTCTTGCATCTTCGGCAGCTCCAGACTTTTTCCCGGACTCCATCCCGGCTAGCTGTGGCACACTAGCCCCCTTCTGGCTGTGTTCACGCAGCCAATCCTAGTCCTGTCCCTGGGATCTGTCCTCCGAAGCCGGAGCCTCAGCTCCCAGCCCCTGCCTGTCCTGGCGGGTGAACAGAGAAGCGTCTTGGGCTGGTGAGTGCTGGTCGGCACTGACCATCTGTGTGGGAATCTCTCCGCTTTGCCCTCTGCAGCCCTGTTGCTGCGCTCTCCTCCATGGCTCCGAAGCTTCCCCCCTCCGCCACGTGCAGTCTTTGCCTGCGACTTGGCTTCCTAGTGTGTGGAAACCTTTCCTCCTTCACAGCTCCCTCCCACTGTTGCGGCTCCCGTCCCTATTGTTTTGTCTCTGTTTTTTTCTTTTTTGTTGTGGCCTACCCAGGTACGTGGGGAGTTTCTTGCCTTTTGGGAGGTCTTAGGTCTTCTGCCAGAGTTCAGTAGGTGTTCTGTAGGAGTTGTTCCACTTGCAGATGTATTTCTGAGGTATTTGTGGGGAAGAAGGTGATCTCCGCGTCTTACTCTTTTGCCATCTTGAAGCTCCCCTCTACCTATTTATTTATTTATTTATTTATTTATGGCTGTGTTGGGACTTTGTTGCTGTGCACAGGCTTTCTTTAGTTGTGCTGAGTGGGCTTCATATTGTCGTGGCTTCTCGTTGTGGAGCATGGGCTCTAGGCGCGCAGGCTTCATTAGTTGTGGCACATGGGCTCAGTAGTTGTGGCTTGCGGGCTCTAGAGCTCAGGCTCAGTAGTTGTAGCGCACGGGCTTAGTTGCTCCGCTGCATGTGGGATCTTCCCAGGCCACAGCTCGCATGTCCCTTGCATTGTCAGGCAGATTCTTAACCACTGTGCCACCAGGGAAGCCCCTACCTATTTATTTTTAAAGAGACTCTCAAACGTTTTTTTAGAGTGGCTGTGATATTTTAATTCCCACCAGCAGTATATTAGAGATCCCATTCTCTGCATCCATGCCAGCATTTGGTATTGTGACTTATTTTAGCTGTTCTATTAGATGTGTAGTGATATCTCATCGTTTTCAGTTTGCCTTTCACTAATGGCTAATGATGTTGAATTTTTTTTATGTACTTATTTGCCGTTTGTATATTCTGTTTTTTAAAAAGTTTAGTTATTTGTTTATTTTTGGCTGCTTTGGGTCTTCGTTGCTGTGTGCAGGCTTTCTCTAGTTGCGGCGAGCGGAGACTACTCTTCATTGTGGTGTGTGGGCTTCTCATTGTGGTGGCTTTTCTTGTTGGGGAGCACAGGGTCTAGGCACACGGGTTTCAGTAGTTGTGGCAGTAGTTGTGGCTCAGTAGTTGTGGCTCGTGGGCTCTAGAGTGCAGGCCCAGTAATTGTGGCGCACGGGCTTAGTTGCTCCGCCGCATGTGGGATCTTCTCGGACCAGGGCTCGAACCCATGTCCCCTCCATTGGCAGGCGGATTCTTAACGACTGTACTACCAGGGAAGTCCCGCCATTTGTATATACTCTTAGGTGAGATGTCTCTTCATGTCTCTTGGCCATTTTGTCATTGGATTATTTGATTTTTTACTGTGAATTTTGAGAATTATGTATTCTAGATTTGAGTCCTTTGTCCAATATGTGTTTGTAAATATTGTCACTTAGTCTGTAGCTTGTCTGATCAGTCTTTTAATCGGATTGCAGAACAAAAGTAATTTTGATGAAGTGCAGTTAATTTTTTTCTATTATGGATTATGCTTTTGGTATTCTGTCTCAAAACTCTTCACCAAGCCTTAGATCTGAAAGATTTTTCCCTATATTTTCTTCTAAAAGTTTTATAGCTTTACCTTTTACGTTTAAATCTGTGATTGATTTTGAGTTATTTTTTGTGTAAGGTGTGAGGTTTAGGTTGAGGTTCCTTTTTTGTTTATGGATATCCAATTGCTCCAGCACCTGTAGTTGAAAAGACTATCCCTCCACCATTGAATTGCTTTTGCTCATTTGTTAATTATCAGTTGGCCATACTTGTGTGGATGGATCTCTTTCTGCGATCTCTATTCTTTCCTTTTGATCTATGGGTGTATCCTTCTTTCAGTACCACACTGTCTTGGTTACTATAGCTATAAAGTCTTGAAAATGTGTAGTCATTCTTTCCATTTTATTATTATTTTTCAGAATTATTTTAGCTATTCTAATTCCGTTTTCTTTACATATAGATTTTAGAATAATCTTGTTCACATTTACACAGAGTTTTTGCTGTAATTTTCATTGAAATTATGTTCAGCCTATATATCAATTTGGGGAGAATTGACGTCTATTATTTTCATTTGTTGCTTGTGCTTTATTGTCATATCTGAGAAACCATTGCCTAATCCAGGATCATGAAGATTTACTCCTGTATTTTAGTCTAAGAATTTTATAGCTTTTAGCTTTACATTTAAGCCTTTGATCTACTTTGAGTCAATTTTTCATATGACATGAGGTAGGTATTCAGTTTCATTCTTTTGTATTGGGTATTCAGTCCTAGCACCATTTTTTAAAAGAGACTGTTCTTTCCTCATTGAATTGTCTTTGCAGCCTTTTCAAAAATCAATTGACCCTAAATTTAAGCATTTCTTTCTGGACTGTTAGTTTTATTCTGTTGATTTATATGTCTCTCCTTATGCCAATACCATAGTCTCAACTGTGGTAGCTTTGTAGTAAGTTTTGAAATAGTAAGTGTGAGCCTTGTGACTTTGTTCTTGTTTTTCAAAATGGTTTTGCTTGTTGTGGGTCCCTTAAATTTTTAGATGAATCTTAAGATCAGCATATCAGTGTCTGCAGAAAAAGCCATCTAGAATTTTGATGGGAATTACATTGAATCTTTGGCTCAATTTGTGGAGCATTGCCATCTTAAGACTATTAAGTCTTCTGATCTGTGAACATGGAATATCTGTCTGTTTATTTAGGCCTTCTTTAATTTCTTTCAACAATGTTTTGTAGTCCTTAGTGTATAAGTCTTGCAGTTGTTTTGTTAAATTTATTTCTAATTTTTTGTTGTAATTTAAGTGGAATTGATTTCTTAATTTCATTTTTGGTTTACTCATTGTTAGTGAATAGAAATACAACTGATTTTTGTTTATTGAACCCTGTAACCTGGCTGAACTTCTTTATTAGTTCTTCTAGTTTTTCTGTGTGGATTTCTAGGGATATTCTCTGTATAAGATCATGTCATTTGAGAATAGAGAATTTTATTTAGGGATTATACTCATAAATAAATTTAACAAAAGAAGTGAAAGAAAGCCATAAAATTTTATTGAAAGAAGTTAAGAAGATCAAAATAAATGGAAAAATATTCTATATTCATGGATTGGAAGGCTTAATATTGTTAATATGGCAATATTCCCGCCAATTTATCTACAGATTGTATTCAATCCCTATCAAAATTCCAGCTTCCTTGTTTTTTGCAGATATTGATACCCTTATCCTAAAATTCATATCAGCACTCATGAGACGTAAAACAGGCAAAACGATCTTGAAAAAGAACAAAGTTGGAGGACTCACATTTTTTTTTTTTTTTTGTGGTACGCGGGCCTCTCACTGTTGTGGCCTCTCCCGTTGCGGAGCACAGGCTCTGGATGTGCAGGCTCAGCAGCCATGGCTCACAGGCCTAGCCGCTCTGCGGCATGTGGGATCTTCCTGGACTGGGGCACGAACCCGTGTCCCCTGCATCAGCAGGCGGACTCTCAACCACTGCGCTACCAGGGAAGCCCGGAGGACTCACATTTGTTAATTTCAAAACTTGCTGCAAAACTATAGTATCAAGATAGTGTGCTGCTGGCGTGAAGACAGACATATAGATCAATTGAAAAGAACTGAGAGTCCAGAAATATAGCCCCATATTTATGGTCAAATATCTAAAAGTAAGTGTTGAAAATATAAAACTCTTAGAATAAAACATAGGTATAAATCTTTGTGACCTTAGGTAAGGGCAATGATTTCTTAGATATGACACCTCAAGCACAAGCAAAGAAAAAATCGCTAAATTGGAGTTCACCAAAATTTTAAACTTTCTTTTATAAAAATTTATTTATTTATTTATTTATTTTTGGCTGTGTTGGGTCTTCATTGCTGCGTGCAGGCTTTCTCTAGCTGTGGTGAGTGGGGGCTACTCTTTGTTGCTGTGCACGTGCTTCTCATTGCGCTGACTTCTCGTTGCGGAGCACGGGTTCTAGGCATGCGGGCTTAGTAATTGTGGCTCGCAGGTTCTAAAATAAGTGTCGGATCCTGACTTAAAGCCTGCCACCAGATGCAACTGTACAATTGAAGTACATCAACTCACTTGCCACTATAAAGCCTGGCACCAGATGGAGCTTAATTGTCACTCGCCACTCACTGATAGGGTTTTGATATGAGTCTGCAAGCGATTGATTTATTATGGTCTCTGTGCAGTCAAACCTCTCTGCTAATGATAATCTGTATTTGTAGCCACTCCCCAGCTCTAGCATCACTGCCTCAGCTCCACCTCAGATCATCAGGCATTGGATTCTCATAAGGAGTGCACAACCTAGATCCCTCGCATGTGCAGTTCCCAGTAGGGTTCACACTCCTATGAGAATCTAATGACGCTGCTGATCTGACAGGAGGTGGAGCTCAGGTGGTAATGTGAGCGATGGGGAGTGGCTGTAAATACAGATGAAGCTTCGCTCAGTGGCCCGCTGCTCACCTCCTGCTATGTGGCCTGGTTAGGGACCCCTGCCGCAAGCCACGTGAGTGGTGTGGCCAAAAAAATAATCATGTTAACGTGTGGTTCCTCTCTTATAGGAGCTTAAGGTAAGTTTTGTGGAAGATACAGATGTATAAGCAGATATATTACACTAGGATAATTGCTTTCATATGAATGAAGTTCCAGTTCCACAGTAAAACAAAAGGTGAACAACTAATTATGCTGTGAAAAATTAAGAAGATTGTGAATTTTCTCTGGTTAGGAAAGGGACATAAGTTAGGTATTTTACACTGCAAAGAAGAATTAGATGTTGAGGAGCGCATGAGTTTTTTTTAACAAGGTGGCAGGTGAAGTAATTTTTGGGAGAGGTGCAGTAGGAGGTTGTGGTATGTTATGGAGCACTTGAAGAATACGAAGAAGGGCTGGAACATCTGGGTGGGAAATGACCTAAGAAAATCAACAAAGAAGGAAACTAATTTTTACTGAGCATTTACTATATACTTGACATGGTACTAGGGGCTGTAACATTCTTGTTTGCTGAGCTAAAGTGAAGGTCCAGTTGAAGTTAGCATAAATTTTTAGTGGATCCATTCAGCATAGTTTACTGTCTTTGGATTGATTGTGTTGTCATCATCACTTAGTAGCATATTAGGTGATAGTCTGTCTAACATTTAATTCCTTGCATAATGGCAATAATCCTTTGCAGCAGCAGTTCAGGTCCAGCCTTGGAGTTTTTCTTCTCTCTTCTAAGGAAGGGAAACTTAAGATTCCTTGATCCATTAGTATAAGCTATAATACTTTATAGACCTGCTAACATATGATTTTACAAGCAATGAGTACCACACAAGAACAGATAACTTCCTTTGTTACAATTCTTGGCACTGGTGGTAGTTTTGACTGTTAAATATGTTAACATTTTTGTATACTGCCTTACAGTTTACAAAGTGCCTTCATATCTGTAGTCTCATTTGATCCTCATAAGATCAATCCTGTGTGGTAGACATTACTATCCCTATTTTACGGTTAAGGAAATTGAGGCTCAAAGAGGTTGTGACTTGCCTAAGTTCACTGAGCAAAGAAGAGGGGAAGCTGGGAATCCAAATCCTATATTCTTTTTACTACATCAGTATAGGCTGGGCATTGTCCTAGACCTAATGATTCAGAATCTCCAAGTGGTGGGACCTGGGCGTGTGATTTTCAGAAAGCTCCACTGGTAAGTATGATGCTCACCAAAGGTTTCTACAGCATTACATCATGCTGCCTCTTCCTTAAGACTTCTTTTACTGGAATTCTATATTGTTTGGATTTGAAATATTGATTTCTGGCCCAACAAGATGAATAAATTTTCAAAACTAGCTTGAATTATTAGACCTGTTATTTCCTCTGTGATAAAATCTCAGTATATTTTTTGTTATTGAAAGAAAAAGATGTTTAATTTTAGATACTTTACTTAACAATTCAAATTTAGAAATTAAATAAAACAAGATCCAAACTCTATAAATATAAACCTAGATGGTTTTGAAAGGAAATACACCCGAATATCAGTAGTGATCATCTGAGTTTGGAGATTACAGTTGATTTTATTCTTTAAAAATATTCTTTTTTTTTTTTCGGTACGCGGGCCTCTCACTGTTGTGGCCTTTTCCGTTGTGGAGCATAGGCTCCAGACGTGCAGACTCAGCAGCCATGGCTCACGGGCCCAGCCGCTCTGTGGCATGTGGGATCCTCCCGGACCGGGGCACGAACCCGTGTCCCCTGCATCAGCAGGCAGACTCTCAACCACTGCGCCACCAGGAAAGCCCATTCTGTATTTTTAAAGATCTCTGTAAAAGTCATATATTCTTTTTTAACAAGAAAAAACCAATAAATTGTATTTTATCAATTTCTCATTGAATAAGTTTTTTTTTTTTTTTTAAGCCCTGCCTTCCCTGGCTCTTAGCCTCATTCTCCCATCTTCAAAGGCACCAGTGTTGCATCTCTCTGTGCCTTTATTCAGTAGTCAGGACTTCCTCTGACCACAGCCAGGAAATGTTCTCTCTGATTTTTTAAAATTAATTAATTAATTAGTTTATTTATTTTGGGCTGTGTTGTGTCTTCATTTCTGTGTGAGGGCTTTCTCTAGTTGTGGCAAGTGGGGGCCACTCTTCATCGCAGTGCGTGGGCCTCTCACTATCGCGCCCTCTCTTGTTGCGGAGCGTAGGCTCAGTAGTTGTGGCTCACGGGCTTAGTTGCTCAGCGGCATGTGGGATCCTCCCAGACCAGGGCACGAACCTGTGTCCGCTGCATTAGCAGGCAGATTCTCAACCACTGCGCCACCAGGGAAGCCCTGAATACGTTTTTTAATAGTTGCCTTCTACCTCAATAAGTTTTAGGAAAACATGAAAAGACCTTTGGACCTTTGTAAAATCTGAGTATTGATAGACACTTTATGGATTCTTTGACTGTTAAAGGCTTGTATTGTTTTATATCTTTCAAGAACAGAAAGCATCCTCCTCTGATATTGATGTTTGTCACTCAGTGTATCTCTTTTATGATATTTTCATCACCTTGAATAATGAATCAATTAGCACGTATTCATCAAACATTTATTTGTATAGATGGGAATATTATTTTGTAATCTCTATAGGTAATTGAGATTTGGCTTATTGAAGTTCTTGTGCTTACAGTTTTTTTCTCCTTTAACAAAATCTAGTATTAAAGCCTTAGAGAAGGGTATCTACTCAGCAAAATGTCAAGCTTAAGATTCAGCAAGTAGATAGAGGAGAAAACTAGAGAGAAGCTGGCTTCTTACATTCTTCATCTTTTCTTCTCTATACTCAATTCTTTTATTATCCAAAGCACAAAAATATTTGACACCACGTAAAGAAAAGAAAATAGTGAATGTAGGGATTTTTCCCCCGAGAAAGTACTTCAGAAAATTATTTTTTTGTGTATGTCCACATTTCTTTTAATATGCCTCATCAGCTAAATTCTTTAATGACTGAAACAAGCCTCTTCTACAGGTGTGGAAGTAATGTGTGATTGATGTTTTTGTTCATTTAAGTGTCATAGAATGGTAGAGCTGAAAGAAATCTTAAGAGATAATTTAGTACAGTATCCTCGTTTTATAGATGAGGAAGCTAAAGCCATGAGAGCATAAGGTTCAAGGTTATACGTAATGAATATCAGAGTAGCTCTTCTAGCTCCAAGATAGGATTGCACTAAACTGCCTTTCATAACAGATGCTCACAGCATTTCAGACTATGAAGTTACTATGAGCCTGTTTTAGGACAAAAGACTGCTATTTAATGTAAAAAACTCCTCTAATGTGGAGATAAATACAAGAGCTCTTCAAGCTGGGGAAACATTATCAGACATGGCATTATATCATAATATAATAACATAAGATTGTATAATACACCAATTTTGATATTTCCAGAAAAATGAAATAACTCTTGTCATTCAGTGTCAACTTTGTCTTACCCAAGATTCTTATCACTTATTTCTCTGTATTTTGAGCTGGCTATTATGTTTAGCTCAACCAGTTAGCATTGCTAAGAAGATTAGAAAAGAAATTAAGACTTTTTAACACCAGTTAAAAATATGTTAGATTTGACTTATAGACAAATAGCTTGTTATTTCATTTTAACCAGTTACTGACTTTTTTTTGCTTTCCCAGGCAGTTGCTCAACAGGATTTTCAAAGAGCATCTACATGTGTACTGCGCTGTAAAGATATGTTGATAAGGCTGCCCAAAATGGTGAGTGAAATCTCTGCCTTTATTCTCCAAGCATTTGAAAATATGCTATATCAAGTTCTAGGAAGAATCATTACTACTTCATGTGATCCTTTAGAGGTTATATTTTAGATCAGATATACTTACTTAGCCAAGCTTTGAAATATTTTGCTTCCTTTGTTCTTTACTAGAAAGGGTTTCTGAAAAAGTGATACGGGTTATTTCTTTTTTTTTTAATAGATTTGATTGGAGTATAATTGCTTCATAATACTGTGTTAGCTTCTGTTGTACAACAAAGTGTATCAGTCATATGCATACATATATCCCCATATCCCCTCCCTCTTGAGACTCCCTCCCACCCTCCCTATCCCACCCATCTAGGTGGTCACAAAGCACCGAGCTGATCTCTCTGTGCTATGCAGCAGCTTCCCACTAGCTATCTGTTTTACATTTGGTAGCATATATATGTCCATGCTACTCTCTCACTTCATCCCAGCTTATCCTTCCTCACCCTGTGTCCTCAAGTCCATTCTCGATGTCTGTATTCCTGCCCTACCACTAGGTTCATTAGTACCATTTTTTATTTTTTAGATTCCATATGTATATGTTAGTATACAATATTTGTTTTTCTTTTTCTGACTTAACTTCACTCTGTATGACAGACTCTAGGTCCATCCACCTCACTATAAATATATCAATTTTGTTTCTTTTTATGGCTGAGTAATATTCCATTGTATATATGTGCCACATCTTCTTTATCCATTCATCTGTTGATGGACACTTAGGTTGCTTCCATGTCCAGGCTATTTGTAAATAGTGCTGCAATGAACATTGTGCTACATGTACGTTTTTGAATTATGGTTTTCTCAGGATATATGCCCAGTAGTGGGATTGCTGGGTCATATGGTAGTTCTATTTTTAGTTTTATAAGGAACCTCCATACTGTTTTACATAGTGGTTATATCAGTTCACATTCCCACCAACAGTGCAGGAGGGTTCCCTTTTCACCACACCCTTTCCAGCATTTATTGTTTCTAGATTTTTTGATAATGGCCACTCTGACCGGTTTGAGGTGTTAACCTCATTGTAATTTTGATTTGCATTTTTCTAATAATTAGTGATGTTGAGCATCTTATCATGTGCCTCTTGGCCATCTGTATGTTTTCTTTGGAGAAATGTCTATTTAGGTCTTCAGCCCATTGTTTAATTGGATTGTTTGTTTTTTTGATTTTGATCTCCATGAGCTGTTTGTATATTTTGGAGATTAATCTTTTGTCCATTGTTTCATTTGCAAATATTTTCTCCCATTCTGAGGGTTGTCTTTTCTTCTTGTTTATGGTTTCCTTTTCTGTGTAAAAGCTTCGCAGTTTCATTAGGTACCATTTCTTTATTTTTGCTTTTATTTTCATTACTCCAGGAGGTGGGTCAAAAAAGATCTTGCTGTGGTTTATGTCAAAGAGTGTTTTTCCTATGTTTTCCTCTAAGAGTTTTATAGTGTCTGGTCTTACATTTAGGTCTTTAATCCATTTTGAGTTTATTTTTGTGTATGGTGTTAGGGAGTGTCCTAATTTCATTCTTTTCCATGTAGCTGTCCAGTTTTCCCAGCACAACTTACTGAAGAGGCTGTCTTTCCTCCATTCTATGGTCTTGCCTCCTTTGTCATAAATTAGGTGACCACATATGTGTGGGTTTATCTCTGGGCTTTCTATCCTGTACCATTGGTCTATATTTCTGTTTTTGTGCCAGTACCATACTGTCTTGATTATTGTAGCTTTGTAGTATAGTTTGAAGTTGGGAGCCTGTTCCTCCAGCTCTGTTTTTCTTTCTCAAGATTGCTTTGGCTATTCATGGTCTTTTGTGTTTCCATACCAGTTGTAAAATTTTTTGTTCTAATTCTGTGAAGAATGCCATTGGTAGTTCCATAGGGATTGCATGGAATCTGTAGATTGCTTTGGGTAGTATAGTCATTTTCACAATATTGATTCTTCCAATCCAAGAACATGGTATATTTCTCCATCTGTTTATGTCATATTTGATTTCTTTCATCAGTGTTTTATAGTTTTCTGAGTCCCAGTCTTTTGCCTCCTTAGGTAGGTTTATTCCTAGGTATATTCGTCTTTTTGTTGTGATGGTAAATGGGATTGTTTCCTTAATTTCTCTTTCTGATTTTTCATTGTTAGTGTATAGGAATGCCAGAGATTTCTGTGCATTAATTTTGTATCCTGCAACCTTCCCAAATTCCTTGATTAGTTCTAGCAGTTTTCTGGTAGATCTTTAGGATTTTCTATGTACAGTATCATGTCATCTGCAAACTGTGACAGGTTTACTTCTTCTCTCCCAATTTGTATTCCTTTTATATCTTTTTCTTCTCTGATTGCCATGGCTAAGACTTCCAAAACTATGTTGAATAAGAGTGGCGAGAGTGGACATCCTTGTCCTGTCCCTGATTTTAGTGGAAACGCTTTCAGTTTTTCACCATTGAGAATGATGTTTGCTGTGGGTTTGTCATATATCGCCTTTATTGTGTTGAGGTAGGTTCTCTCTGTGCCCATTTTCTGGAGAGATTTTATCATAAATTGGTGTTGAATGTTGTCAAAAGCTTTTTCTGCATCTATTGAGATGATCATATGGTTTTTATTCCTTAATTTGTTAATATGGTGTATCACATTGGTTTGCGTATATTGAAGAATCCTTGCATCACTGGGATAAATCCCACTTGATCATGGGGTATGATCCTTTTAGTATGTTGTTGGAGTCTGTTTGCTAGTATTTTGTTCAGGATTTTTGCATCTATGTTCATCAGTGATATTGGTCTATATTTTTCTTTTATTGTGTTATTTTTTTTGGTTTTGGTATCAGGGTGATGGTGGCTTGGTAGAATGAATTTGGGAGTGTTCCTTCCTCTGCAGTTTTTCGGAAGAGTTTGAGAAGGATTGGTGTTAGCTCTGCTCTGTTTGTTTGATAGAATTAGGCTGTGAAGCCATCTGGTCTTTGACTTTTGTTTGTTGGAAGATTTTTACTTATAGTTTCAACTTCATTATTTGTGATAGGTCTGTTTATATTTTCTAATTCTTCCTGGTTCAGTCTTGGAAAATTGTACTTTTCCAATAATTTGTCCTTTTCTTCGTGGTTGTCCATTTTATTGGCTTATAGTTGTTTGTAGTAGTCTCTTATAATCCTTTGTATTTCTGCAGTGTTAGTTGTGATTTCTCCTTTTTCATTTCTAATTTTATTGATTTGCATACCCTCCTTTTTTTTCTTGATGAGCCTGGCTAAGGGTTTATCAATTTTGTTTATCTTTTCAAAGAACCAAGTTTTAGTTTTATTGATCTTTGCTATTGTTTTCTTCATTTCTGTTTCATTTATTTCTGGTCTGATCTTTATGATTTCTTTCCTTCTACTGACTTTGGGTTTTCTTTGTTCTTCTTTCTCTAGTTGCTTTAGGTATAGGGTTAGATTGTTTATTTGAGATTTTTCTTGTTTCTTGAGGTGAGATTGAATTGCTATAAACTTCCCTCTTAGAGCTGCTTTTGCTGTGTCCCATAGGTTTTGGGTCATCGTGTTTTCATTGTCATTTGTTTCTATGTATTTTTAAAATTTCTTCTTTAATTTCTTCAATTTCTGACATTTTATTTAATTTCTTATTAAATCTTATTAAACATCTTCTTTAATTTCTTATTTATTAGTGCACTGTTTAGCCTCCTTGTATTTGTGTATTTTACAGATATTTTCCTGTAATTGATTGGCAGTCTTACAGCATTTTGGGCAGAAAAGATGCTTGATATGATTTCAATTTTCTTAAATTTTCTGAGTCTTGATTTGTGACCCAAGATGTGATCTATCCTGGAGAATATTCCATGTGCACTTGAGAAGAAAGTGTATTCTGCCAGTTTTGGGTGGAGTGTTCTGTAAATATCAGTTAAATCTATCTGTGTCTATTGTGTCATTTAAAGCTTGTGTTTTCTTATTTATTTTCTGTTTGGATGAACTGTCTATTGGTGTAAGTGGGGTGTTAAAGTCCCTTACTATTATTATGTTACTGTTGATTTTGGCTTTCATGGTTGTTAGCATTTGCCTTATGTATTGAGGTGCTCCTATGTTGGGTGCATACATATTTATAATTGTTATATCTTCTTCTTGGATTGATCCCTTGATCATTATGTAGTGTCCTTCCTTATTTCTTGTAAGAGTCTTTATTTTAAAGTCTATTTTATCTGATACGAGTAATGCTATTCCAGCTTTCTTTTGATTTCCCTTTGCATGGAATATCTTTTTCCATCCCTTAGCTTTCTGTCTGTATGTGTCCCTAGGTCTGAAGTGGGTCTCTTGTAGACAGCATATATATGGGTCTTGTTTTTGTATCCATTCAGCCAGTTTGTGTCTTTTGGTTAGGGCATTTAATCCATTTACATTCAAGGTTATTATTGATATGTATGTTCCTATTGACATTTTATTAATTGTCTTGGGTTTGTTTTTGTGGGTCTTTTTCTTGTCTTGTGTTTCCCCCCTAGAGAAGTTTCTTTAGCATTTGCTGTAAAGCTGGTGTGGTGGTGCTGAATTCTCTTACCTTTTGTTTGTCTGAAAAGCTTCTGATTTCTCCGTCGAATCTGAATGAAATCCTTGCTGGGTAGAGTAATCTTGGTTGTAGGTTTTTCTCTTTCCTCACTTTAAGTATATCCTGCCACTCCCTTCTGGCCTGCAGAGTTTCTGCTGAAAAATCAGCTGATAACCTTATGGGGATTCCTGTGTATATTATTGTTTGTTTTTCCCTTGCTGCTTTTAATATTTTTTCTTTGAATTTAATTTTTGTTAGTTTGATTAATATATGTCCTGATGTGTTTCTCCTAGAGTTTATCCTTATGGGACTCTCTGCACTTCTGGACTTAGTGACTATTTCATTTCCCATGTTATGGAAGTTTTTGACTATAATCTCTTCACATATTTTCTCAGACCCTTTCTTTTTCTCTTCTTCTGGGACCCCTATAATTCGAATATTGGTGCATTTAGTGTTGTTACAGAGGTCTCTGAGATTGTCTTCAATTGTTTTCATTCTTTTTTCTTTATTCTGCTCCTTGGCAGTTATTTCCACCATTTTGTCTTCCACCTCACTTATTCCTCCTTTTGCCTAAATTCTTCTGTTATTGATTCCTTCTAGTGTATATTTCATTTCAGTTATTGTGTTGTTCATCTCTGTTAAACATTTCTTGTATTTTTTCAATCTGTGCCTCCATTCTATTTCTGAGATTCTGGATCATCTTTGCTATCATTACTGTGATCCTTTTCAGGTAGATTACTTACCTATTTCCTCCTAATTTATTTGATCTTGTAGGTTTTTACCTTCTTCATCTGTGGTGTATTTTTTTTTTAAGAACGTGTTGGGGGTAGGAGTTTATTAATTTATTTATTTTTGCTGTGTTGGGTCTTCGTTTCTGTGTGAGGGCTTTCTCTAGTTGTGGCAAGCGGGGGCCACTCTTCATCGTGGTGCATGGGCCTCTCACTATCATGGCTTCTCTTGTTGCAGAGCACAGGCTCCAGATGCGCAGGCTCAGTAATTGTGGCTCACGGGCCTAGTTGCTCCGCGGCATGTGGGATCCTCCCAGAGCAGGGCTCGAACTCATGTCCCTCGCATTAGCAGGCAGATTCTCAACCACTGCGCCACCAGGGAAGCCCCTGTGATGTATTTTTTTTGCTGTCTATGTTTTTTTTGTTTGTTTCTGATTTTTTGATGAGTCGGATTGTGTTCCTGTCTTACTGGTTGTTTGGACTGAGGCTTCCAATACTGGATTTGTAGGCTGTTTGGTAGAGCTGGGTCTTGGTGCTGAGATGAGGACCTCCGTGAGACCTCATCGTATGAATATTCCCTGGGGTCTGAGGCTCTCTGTTAATCCAGTGGTTCAGACTTGGAGGTCCCACCGCAGGAACTTCAGCCCAACCCCCAACTTGTGAACCAAGATCCTGCAAGCCACATGGGGTGGAAAAGGAAAAAAGAACAAAAACAAAGTAAAAAATAAAATTAGACTAGGAAACTAACAGACATGTTAGAAAGAGTATAAAAATAAACATATAGATGAAACAACTGGAAGGTAAAACTGAACCACAATAGTAAAAAAGAGGAGGAGAAAAAAGAAAAAGTGCAAAAGGCCTTGGCTGTGGTCGGTGGGGCCTAAGCAGGGGCAGGGTTTGGATGGATGGTGGGCGGGACCTATGCTTAGGACCCACAGGGCTGGAAAAGGCCCTTGGGGCGTTTAGGGGGTGGGGCTTAGGCTCAAAGGAACTGAAGGGGTCCTGGCATGTCCCCCACCTCTGATCTCCCTGGCCTCCCTCCTATGCCCCCAGGACCCACGTGGCCTCGAGGGGGCCATTGAGGGCGGGGGACCCAACCTGGGAGCCCAGCAGGTCTCCCGGGCTTGGGTTGGCAGGGCCAACGCCCTCCACTCCTCTCCCACTCCTCTGGTCCTGGAGGGGCCCTCCTGACTGCCTCTCTTCTCCCCTCCACCTCTGGCCTCTCCTGTTCTCCCCCTGCACTCCCAGGACCAACACAGCCCAGAGGGGGCCTCTCATGGCGTAAGACCCTGCCCGAGAGCCAGACAGACTTCCCCAGCCTTGAGCAGGGAAATGCTGGGTGCACTCACCCCTGATCCAAGCCCTCGAGGGTCCCTCCAGGTGTGGTAATCCCTCCTGCCTCTCAGCCACCCCTCAGGGGTTACAAAACTATTATAGGAATAGTACAAAGAACTCTTGTATACCCTTTTACCAGTGACCCCGTTCAAGTTTCTCAATATTGTTCTTTACACAAAATGGATTCAACGTAGGATTCATCTAGTCACCAGTCTCTTTCAGTGGAACACTTTCTCATTCTTGCCTTGACTTTCATGACCCTGACACTTTTGAAGATCACAGAACAGTCATTTTGTAGAATGTGACTTAATTTGTTTTTTAAAAATTAAAAAGAAATTTTATTGAGATATAAGTGACATATAATATTGTGTAAATTTGATGTGTATGACCTGTTGATTTGATACACTTATATGTTGCAGTATGATTACTGCAGTAGTGTTAGCTAACACCTTTATCATGTCACAGTAATATCGTTTTGTTGTGTTGAGAACAGTTAAGCTCTAGTCTTCTAGCAATTTTAAAATTTATAGAACAGTATTGTTGACTGTAATCACTATGTTGTACATTAGATTTCCAGAACTTATCTGCTAGTTGCAAGTTTGAACCCTTAAAGTATATCTTCCCAGTTCCCCCATCCTAACCAAATTAAGGTTTGTTCAAAGTTTCCTCATGATTAGACCAGGTTATGAATTTGGGGCTAGAAAATCACAGAAGTGATTCTATTGGGTGGCATGCAGGATCAATTTACTCTATTGTTGGTGGTGCTAACTTTGATTTCTTGGTTAAAATGGTGTCTTCCAGGTTTTGCCAGTATAAACTTATGTATTTTTTCCCTTTGTTATTCCTAAGTGTTTTGTGAGGTGATAGTTTGAGACTGTGTAAAATCCAATTTCTCATCCCACTTTCACCATCCATGGAGACTTCTTGCCTAAATTAGTACTGTGAAGGTTGACAACTGGCTATTTTTCTAATTCCATCCTTCTTTTTATATTCATTTGCTGACATTCTACTATAATTTTTACTGCGCTAAAATATATAAAAGTTGCCATTTTAACCATTTTAAGTGTACAATTCAGTGGCATTAAGTACATTCACAGTGTTGTACAACCATCACCACTCTGTACCCATAGAAATTCTGTACCCATTACACAATTACCCCTCATTACTGCCTCCCCTGGTAACCTCTAATTTACTTTCTGTCTCTGTGAATTTGCTTGTTCTAGATATTTCATATAAGTGGAATCATACAATATTTATCCTTTTGTGTCTGGCTTATTTCATTTAGCATTAATATTTTCAGGGTCCATGTTGTGGCATGTATCAGAACTGTATTCCTTCCTATGGTTGAATAATATTTCATTTTATGTATATACCTCATTTTATTTATCTGTTCATCAGTTGATGGATGCTTGAGTTGTTGCCACCTTTTGGTTATTGTGAATAGTGCTGCTGTGAACATCGATGTACAAGTATCTGTTCGAATCCCTGTTTTTATTTAATTCTTTTGGATATATATCTGGGACTGGAATGTTTGGTAACATGGTAATTTTATGTTTAACTTTTTGAAGAACCACCAAACTGTTTTTCATAGTGGCTGTACCATTTTACATTTCCACCAGCAGTTGAATGAGGGTTCTAGTTTCTCCACATCCTCACCAACACTTTTTATTTTCTGGGCTTAAAAAATATATATTATTATAGCCATCTTAGTAGGTGTGAAGTGGTTTCTCATTGTGCCTTTGGTTTGCATTTTCCTGATATCTAATGACATTGAGCATCTTTTCATGTGCTTATTGGCTATTTACATAGCTTCTTTGGAGAAATGTCTATTAAAGTTCTTTGCCTCTTTTAAAATTGGTTTTTTTTAAGATTACAAATGTATTAATATCATGTTAAATGTTGTTATAAATGGTGTTATAAGCTGATGAACATTAAAAATATTAGCATTTCTGCTGGTGCCAGTTTTTACAAAATGCTGTGAACTGAACTGTGTCCCCTCTGCCCCAGGTTCAGATGCTGAAGCCCAAACTCTCAATGTGTTTGGTGATAGCACCTTTGGGAGGTAATTAGGTTTAGACGAGGTAGGGCCCTTGTGATGAGATTAGTACCCTTATAAGAAGAGGCACCAGAGAACTTGCTTTCCTCGCACCCCCTGCCCCCACCATGCAAGAAGGAAGCTGTCTGCAAGCCAGGAAGAGAGCCTTCACCATAGAAGAGTGTTGGCTAAACCTTGATCTTGGACTTTCTAGCCTTCAGAACTGTAAGAAAAATTCTTCTGTTGTTTAAATAAAAAATAAATAAATAAAATTGGGTTGTTTTTCCTATAGTGAGGTATCACCTCACTCCAGTCAGAATGGCCGTCATCGAGGGACTTCTCTGGTGGCGCAGTGATTAAGAATCTGCCTGCCAGTGCAGGGGACAAGGGTTCGAGCCCTGGTCCAGGAAGATCCCACATGCTGCAGAGCAACTAAGCCTGTGTGCCACAACTACTGAGCCTGAACTCTAGAGCCTGCGAGCCACAACTACTGAGGCCACATGCCACAACTACTGAAGCCCGTGCACCTAGAGCCCGTGCTTCACAACAAGAGAAGCCACCACAGTGAGAAGCCTGTGCACTGCAATGAAGAGTAGCCCCTACTCGCCACAACTAGAGAAAGCCTGTGCGCAGCAACGAAGACCCAGTGCAGCCATAAATAAATAAATTTTAAAAAAATTTAAAAAAAGGAATGGCTGTCATCGAAAAGTCTACAAATCATAAATGCTGGAGAGTGTGTGGAGCAAAAGGAACCCTCCTACACCGTCAGAGGGAATGTAAATTGATGCAGCCACTCTGGAGAACAGTGTGGAGGTTCCTTAAAAAACTAAAAATAGAGTTACCATATATGATCCTGCAATCCAACTCCTGAGCATATATCTG
Source organism: Aethalodelphis obliquidens (assembly GCF_003676395.1). NCBI lineage: Eukaryota > Metazoa > Chordata > Mammalia > Artiodactyla > Delphinidae > Aethalodelphis > Aethalodelphis obliquidens. The sequence goes on along the minus strand of NW_020838029.1, from coordinate 6,568,792 downwards.
GAGAAAGCTATAATTCAAAAAGATACTTGCACCCCAATGTTTATTGCAGCACTATTTACAGTAGCCACGACATGGAAGCAACCTAAGTGTCCATCAACAGATAAATGGATAAAGAAGATGTGGTGTGTGTGTGTATATATATTTATATATATATAAACACAATGGAATATTATTCAGCCATAAGAAAGAATGAAATAATGCTATTTGCAGCAACATGGGTGGACATAGAGGTTATCATACTAAGTGAAGTAAGCCAGCCAAAGACAAATATGATACTGCTTATATGTGAAATCCCCCAAAAAAGATACAAATGAGCTTATTTACAATATACAAACAGACTCAGAGACATAGAAAACAAACTTTTGTTTACCAAAGGGGAAGAGTCGGGGGAGGGATAAATTAGGGGTTGGGATTAACATATACACACTACTATTTATATAAAATAGATAACTAACAAGGACCTACTGTATAGCACAGGGAACTATACTTCATACTCTGTAATAATCTATATGGGAAAAGAATCTCTCTCTCTCTCTCTCTCCCTCTCTCTCTCTCTCTCTCTCTCTCTCTCTCTCTATATATATATATATATATATACACACACACACACACACGTATATATAATATACATATATATGTACATATATAAACATGTATATATATATATCTGAATCACTGTGCTGTACACCTGATAGGATGACATTGTAAATCAACTATACTTCAGGAAAAATAGGGTTGTTTTTCTTTTGGTTGTTGAGTTGTAAGACTTCTTTATATAGTCTGAATATTAAACCCTTATATGATTTGCAAGTATTTTTGCCCATTTTGTGGGTTGTCTTTTCACTTTTTTTGATAGTGTCCTTTGATGAACAAAATTTTTTTCATTTTGATGAAGTACAATTTATCGGTTTCTTTTGTTGCCTGTGCTTTTCGTGTCATATTTAAGAAACTATGACCAAATTCAGGGTCATGAAGGTTTCCCCCTATGTTTTTCTCTGAGAGTTTTACAGCTTTAGCTCTTAAATTCAGGTATTTGATCCATTTTGAGTTAATTTTGTGTGTGGTGTAAGGTAAGGGCCTAACTTCGTTATTTTACATGTGCATATCCAATTATTCTAGTAAAATTTGTTGAAGAGATTATTCTTTCCCAATTGAATGGTCTTGCATCCTTGTCAAAAATCAATTGACCAGGGGCTTCCCTGGTGGTGCAGTGGTTGAGAATCTGCATGCTAGTGCAGGGGACACGGGTTCAAGCCCTGGTCTGGGAGGATCCCACATGCCGCGGAGCAACTAGGCCCGTGAACCACAACTACTGAGCCTGCGCGTCTGGAGCCTGTGCTCCGCAACAAGAGAGGCCGTGATAATGAGAGGCCCAGGCGCCGTGATGAAGAGTGGCCCCTGCTTGCCACAACTAGAGAAAGTACTCGCACAGAAACGAAGACCCAATGCAGCCAAAAATAAATAAATTAATGTAAAAAAAATCAATTGACCATAGATATCAGAGTTATATTTCTGTGCTTTCTGTTGTATTGTATTGGTCTATATGTCTATCTGTATACCAGTACCACACTGATTATTGTAACTTGGTTGTACTATACATTTGAAATAGGGAAGTGGGAGACCTCCAACTTTGTTCTTTTCCAAAATTATTTTGGCTCCTCTGGGTCCCTTGAGAATCTATATGAATTTTAGGATAGGTTTTCAAAATTTCTTCACAAAGGGCCATTGGGCTTTTGGTAGGTGTTACGTTGAATCTATGTATCTCTTTGGGTAGTGTCATTTTTACAATACTGTCTTTCTACCCATGAGAGTGAGATGTTTTTCCATTTATTTAGGTCTTTAATTTCTTTCAGCAATGTTTTCTAGTTTTCAGTGTACAAGTCTACACCTCCTTGGTTAAGTTTATTCCTAAATATTTTATTCTTTTTGATGATATTGTAAATGGGATTTTAAAAAAAATTTTCTTAATTGATTGCTCATTTCTGGTGTATAGAAATGTAACTGAGTTTTGTGTGTTGGTTTTGTAACCTGCAGTTTTGCTGAATTCACTTATTACTTCCACATTTTTAAAAGGTTCTTTAAGATTTTATACATACAAGATCATGTCACCTGTGAATAGAGATAGTTTTACTTCTTCCTTTCCAATATGGATGTCTTTTGTTTGTTTTTCTTGTTTAATTGCTCTGACTACAACTTCTAGTACTATGTTGAATAGAAGTGATGAAAGCTGGCATCATGTCTTATTCTTGATTTTAGAGGACAAGCTTTCTGTCTTTCACCATTGAATATGATGTTAGCTGCTTCTCATATACAGCTTTCATCATGTTGAAGAAGTTACCTTCTATTCCTAGTTTGTGTGTTTTTATTGTGAAAGGTTGTTGGATTTTGTGAAATGCTTTATTTTTAATCAATTGAGATTTGCGTGTGTTTTTTTCTGTAAATTTTGATACATCATATTGTTTTCTTTATTGAGAGAAGATTGCACTCCTCAGGCAGCTTTACTGCTTAGTACTTCAGTGTATATTTCTTAAGAATAGAATAGCCCCTCTTTATAAACACAGTACAGTGATCAAATTTAAGAGATTTAACATTCATAAGTTCTTTTTTTTTTTTAAGGGCATGTCCTAAAGTTTTATTTTATTTTATTTATTTTTTGGCTGCTTTGGGTTTTCATTGCTGCATGCGGGCTTTCTCTAGTTGCAGCGAGCGGGGGCTACTCTTTGTTTCAGTGCACGGGCTTCTTATTGCGGTGGCTTCTCTCGTTGCAGAGCACAGGCTCTAGGTGCGCGGGCTTCAGTAGTTGTGGCTCGCGGGCTCTAGAGTGCAGGCTCAGTAGTTGTGGCGCACGGGCTTAGTTGTTCTGCGGCATGCGGGATCTTCCTGGGCCAGGGATTGAACCCGTGGCCCCTGCATTGACAGGTGGATTCTTAACCACTGCGCCACCAGGGAAATCCCATAAATTCTTTAATGTACAATCCATATTCTAATTTTGTTAATTGTACTTTATTATTAATTTTTTTAAATAATTTTTTTTTGGCCACGCAGCATGTGGGATCTTAGTTCCCTGACCAGGGTTCAAACCTGTGCCCCCTGAATTGGAGGCACGGTGTCTTAACCACTGGGCCACCAGGGAAGTCCTAATTGTACTTTATAGCATATGTTTTTCCCCTCCAGTCCAGGATCCAGTTCAGGGTTATGCTTTGCATTTAGTTGTTCTCTCTCTTTAGTATCCTTAGTAATTTGCCTTTATCTTTTATGAAATTGGCATTTTCAGAAGAGGTTTATTAAGGTATAGTAAATCACATAGATTTAAATTGTACAGTTTTATGAGTTTTGGCATATGTGTACACCCATGAAACCATCATTACAGTCAAGATTATGAGCCTTTCCATAACCCCCAAAAGTTTTCTTTTGTCCCTCCTCTTCCCCCTCCCCTGCCACCTCCTTCATACCCAAGCACCACTGATTAATTTTCTGTCTTTACAAATTTGTCTGCATTTTCTGGAATTTTTATGTAAATGGAATCATACAGTATATATCCTTTTTTTTTTTTTTTTTGTGGTACGTGGGCCTCTCACTGTTGTGGCCTCTCCCTTTGCAGAGCACAGGCTCTGGACGCGCAGGCTCAGCGGCCATGGCATACGGGCCTAGCTGCTCCGTGGCATGTGGGATCCTCCCGGACCAGGGCATGAACCCATGTCCCCTGCATCGGCAGGCGGACTCTGAACCACTGCGCCACCAGGGAAGCCCTATCCTTTTTTTGATTTGGCTTCTTTCACTCAGTATAATGAGTTTGAGATTTATCCATGTGTTTTTTCATATCAATAGTTTGTTCTTTTTTATTGCAGAGTAAAATTCTGTTATATGGATATACCACAGTTTGGTTATCCAGTCACCTGTTGATGTATATGCAGATTATTGCCAGTTTTTAGCTGTTTTTAAATCTAATGCAAGTAGAACTGCTTTAAATATTCAAGTATAAGTTTCTGTCTGGATATATGTTTTTATTTCTCTTGGGTATCGTAGGAGTGGAATGGCTGAGTCACATGTTAGATGTATGTTTAACATTTTATGAAGATAGTACAGTGTTTTCCAAAGAGGTTGAACCATTTTATGCTCCCACCAGCAGCATATGAGAGTGCAGGTTGCTTTACATCCTTACCAACACTTGGTATGGTCAGTCCTTTTACTTTTACCTATTAGAGTTGTGATATAGTGGTTTTATTGTTCCTTTATTAGAACTGCATTGTTTTTCTATCTGTTTTCATGATTATTCCTTTGTCTTTAGTTTTCAGCAGTTTGCTTATGGTGTGTCTGAGCATGATATTTTTTGGACTTATCCTGTTAGGGATTTGCCGAGCTTCATTTTTTTAAACAATTTTATTGAGGTGTGATTGACAAACCAAAAACTGCATAATTAATATATAAAGTTTGACAAGTTTAGAGGTAAGTATACATCTGAGAATTCATCACCACCAATCTGTGCCACAAACATATTAATTACCTCCAAAAGTTTCCTACCACCCTCTTCATTTATTATTATTTTTATAAGAACATTTAAATATAAGATCTACCCTCTTAGAAAAATTTTAAGTATACAATACAGTATTGTTAACCACAGGCAATATGCTGTAAAGTAGATCTCTAGGACTTATTCATCTTGCATAAGTGAAACTTTGTACCTTTTGACTAGTATCTCCTCATTTTCTCCTTCCTCCACCCCTGGAAGCTACCATTTTACTCTATTTCTATGAGTTGGACTATTTTAAATTCCTCATATAAGTCAGATCATGTAATATATTTGTCCTTTTGCACCTGCTTTTTTAATGTAGCATAATGTCCTCCAGTTTCATCAGTGCTGTCACAACTGGCAGTTTTTCCTTCTTTTTTTATGGCTGAATGATATTCCAGTGTATACCTATACCACATTTTATCCATTCTTCCATCAGTGGACATTTAAGTTGCTTCCATGTCTTAGCCATTGTGACTAATGCTGCAGTGAACGTGGCAGTGCAGATATCAGTTTGAGATTATGATTTCAGTTCCTTTGGTTGGATCACGTGGTAGTTATGTTTTCAATTTTTTGAGGAACCCATAGTGTTTTCCATAGTGGCTGTACCAATTTACCAATTTACATTGCATTACAAGGATTCCATTTTCTCCACATCCTCAGTAGCATTTGCTATCTCTTGTCTTTTTGATAATTGCCATTCTAAAAGGTGTGAGGTAATATCTCATTGTGGTTTTGATCTACAATATCCTGATGATTAGTGATGTTGAGTACATTTTCATGTACATATCAGCCAAGTGCCTGGGACACCAATGGTTGGGAATTTAGGGTTTTTTAAATTATAATCTTATAGGTACTTGATGCTCTGTTCTCTTTTTTTTTCAGTCTTTTTTCCTGTCTGCTTTTTAGACTGGATAATTTATATTGATCTATTTTCAAGTTTACTGTCTCTCTCCTTTTTCACATCCATTCTGCTATTGAGTCCATCCAATGAGGTGTTTGGGTTTTTTGTTTTTTAATTTTGCTTATTATATTTTCCAGTTTGAACATTCCCATTTGGTTCTTTATAGCTTCTATTTCAGGTGTTAGCAAACTTTCTGTAAAGGACAAGGTATCTTTTAGGCTTTGTGAATCACGTACAGTCTATGTTGCATACTCTTTTTCAACAATCTTTCAAAATGTAAAAATAATTTTTGCTCATAGTCTGCGTTGGCCCACAGCTTGCAGTTTGCTGATCTCTGTTCTGTTTATTTGATGAGAGTTTCTGTTTTTCTGTTTCTGTTGAGAGTGTTCATAATTGCATGTTCAAACAGTTTTATAATGGCTGCTTTAAAGTTCTTACTTGGTAATTCCAAATTCTGTGTCATCTCATTGTCAACTTCTGTTGATTGTCTTTTTTTCATGTGAGTTGAGATTTTTAAGGTCTTCATAGATTAGTTTTTTATTGTGTCTAGATATTTTGAATATTATGTTATGAGCCTCTGGGTCTTGTCTAAATTTTATAGAAATGTTGATGTTTTTATTTTAGCTGTCAATCAACCTGGTTAAATTCATGCCACAGTTTTCAAATTCTGGGGGCTGTGGTTCCAATATCAATTTAGTTTTCAAAGCCTGTGCAGTGCTATTCAGATTTGTCCTGCATGTGCAGGACACTCATTGGTCAGTCTGGTACTAGTGGATGTCTGTCCCTTAGTTCAGTTCTCACAGTCTTTGGTATGCTAATCAGGATCAGATCCATGCTTGCTCAGGCTGTTTATAAACAACATGATGGTGTTACTTTTCTGGACTCCTCTCTCCATCATCTTTTTAGTAGTTTCTGGTTCCCTTGAGCTACCCTTTTCAGTCCTCCAGCCAGTGACTCTGCATATCTGCAGTCAGACTACATCTGGGGCCAACCAGTGGGAAGTCAGAGAGGAAAAAAGCAATGTTTTTTCCCCATCCTCTTGGAACTGAAGCTCCCTGAACGGAGAGAAAGGTTTCTCTCCTCAAAGTTTCAATTCTTGTGGTTTCCCCTAGCTGCATTGTTGCCACCATGGAATTGCCTGGGGACTGAGTCACAGAGAATGGAGGAAAGAAAAAATAAAAACCAAAACAGGATTTCTGTACTCTCTCTGAATAACTCAAGCCAGAACTAGAGATGCTTTCTCAGTCTGAAGCACAATGCTCACTGCTTAGTTTTTGGCTGTGCATTAATTTAGACTAGGGTATACCAGAGGAAAAGAATGGTAAATTCACTACCAGGTTGGTGTTGCTTTGAATTCTGGTATTCTTCCCCTATCTGCTTTTTGTTCTTTTCTCTTCCGAGACTTTGAATAGCTCCATGAAGTTAGTTCAGGTTTTATAGTTAACATTCAGTGGGAGAGAAAGGGTGGCATGTGTTTATTACATCTTACGTACTCAGAACTGTAACTGCATTTATTTTGATACTCAAATTTTCCCAGATTTGGCCACTAGGAGCCCCTTTAAGCTGACTTCTATGTCTTTTTAACATATTGCCATCACTTGTGAACATTTCTTTCCTTTCTGGCTCACTAAAATGTTCCACGCTCATCCTGTACTCTGCTGCTCAAGCCATGGAATTAACTCTTTTTCTCTCAGGAGCCTTGGTTCCTTTTGGTGGAAAATGTTATTCAGAAGCCAAAATCTGGGCACTAGGTGTGCTTATTGTTTTGGGGTGTCACTGCTGTCAGATCCTCTCAGTGAACTGAGCATATTATATACACTTACACTTGTTTATATACATATATATTTATATATAATATATACATATGTAATATATACACACATTTCTACCCATATTTATCTGTCATCTATCTATCTATCATCTATCTATCTATCTATCTAATCTACTGAAAACCATGATACCTTCAATTCTAGTCCAACACCAAAGTATTCATCTTAGTGTTCTTCCTTTCCATGTTTCTAATTGTCTTCTCCAGTAATGAGGAACCTGGCTTCTATTAGCCTTAATATATTTGCTTATTTAATCAGTCCCTCTGTATGTAACCAGTCTCCCATCCCCTCTGCCACCCTCTCCAGTGTGAGGGTGCCCTACTCTCCCTGTTCATGCTCTGAATCTTTATTCTGGGTGTACATCCTCCTCACCCTGGTCCAACACCGTATGCCTGGCCATTACTCCATGTAGATGCTCTGTTACTGGGCTCTGACTCTCTATGCTCATCCCGTGGGTGAATGAACAATACATTCTTATACTGCTAGAATCTTATCAAGGAAACCACGCAGTCGCCAGAGTCTCTCTCCCTCTGGAAAATTATAGAGCTATAAAAATAAATTCCAAAAATCCTGTAAGTCAAGTGATTATGTTACAGAGAAGAGAAAGTATACACAGAAACTGGGTATGAGGCATGGCTGACTTGATGTCAACATGTCTCTATTCCTTAGAATAGGATTTTATGAAGTTCTAAAAAACCAAAAACCAAAATACCTACTCTAAAGTAAAACTTAATTAGCTTCTATTTTAAAGTACATGTATGCCACACAACACTTCTAGGAGCTTGATGGAAGTGTTGCAAAATCATTGAGAATCATGCGAAATAATGAAATGGTTGGAAATAATTGGTTTGGTGTATAGCTTATGTAGGTGCATAGTGAAAAAATTAACTGGATTAATTGGGACATAGTGATATGTTGTTTAACTGAACTTCGTTTTGTGAGAGTTAGAAAATTCTAGTAATTTAAGCATTTATTTAAAAGTTTGCATATACTTACTTACCTTGGTAAGTAGAACATAGAGACACTTTCTTTGATATTTGAGACTCTTGTAATTACTCAAAACAAGGTTCATGATCTGTGTAGAATATTATAGAAGGGGCTACTTACTAGTGTGGCCAGTGGTAAGATACTTCACTGCTCTGAAAATCATTGTCCTCATCTGTAAAATGATTGCATGACAACAAGTTCACAAGTGTCCCTTCAGTACAAAAATTCCTACTTCTTGATTTAGAGAAGCCCTGGGCCAGATCCTAGAATGTATGTGTCTGTGTGTGCATTTTTTTTTTTTTTTTTTTTTTTTTTTTGCGATTCGCAGGCCTCTCACTGTTGTGGCCTCTCCCGTTGTGGAGCACAGGCTCTGGACGCGCAGGCTCAGCGGCCATGGCTCACGGGCCCAGCCGCTCCGCGGCATGTGGGATCTTCCCGGACCGGGGCACGAACCCGTGTCCCCCGCATCGGCAGGCGGACTCTCAACCACTGCGCCACCAGGGGAGCCCTATGTGTGCATTTTTTTTTGTAGATATTTTGTGGTACGTGGGCCTCTCACTGTTGTGGCCTCTCCCGTTGCGGAGCACAGGCTCCGGACGCGCAGGCTCAGCGGCCATGGCTCACGAGCTCAGCCGCTCCGCGGCATGTGGGATCTTCCCGGACCGGACCAGGGCACGAACCCGTGTCCCCTGCATCGGCAGGCGGACTCTCAACCACTGCGCCACCAGGGAAGCCCTATGTGTGCATTTTTAATGGCAGAAATCTCTTAACAGGGTTGTTTACTTATTTAACTATTTCTCCTCAAAGTTTGAAACTTTAATCAGAATTTTATTTTCATTAGTTGATTTGTGTGTTCGACTTGCTTTTATCTTTCATTTCTATTCTTAGCTTGCTCTAGAATTTATTTTCAGTGTAGAGTTCTAATTCATTATGAAAGTTTCATTTACACAAGGAAAATGGCCAGTGGGCCTCTGGAACCCTTCGAAGTAATTAATTCAAGATTCAGCTAGATTTCATTGCTATTCTGTAGGGGCACAAAGCTTTTAAGTGAAGTCTAGGCTGCCTGGACTTTATTACCGTGATTTTATTCTCTTGCCTACTTAAACTTACCATTTTATAGCCAAATATTTGAAACATATGTGTAAGATTGTGTACGTCTCTCCTTCCATAGTAAAATCTAATCTTATAGCACACAAATGAATTACTCCTCTGAAAGTAAAATTCAGTTTTCTGCCTGTTGTGGCTAGTGGGATATGATTGCATTCTCTGACCCTTCCCACCCACTGCTTCGTGTATCTGGGAGAGCGTTAACTCACTTAAGGGTATCAACTTCATTACAAACTCAGAATCATTTGAGCCTTAAATATGACTTACTGGAATCTTTGTAATGGCATGTTCCATTAAATGTTAAGTGAGTTATATACTTTTAAACTAAATACCTATAGCATATGGAAAGCCTGGTCAGACTTCTTTATGTTCTTGGCTGCAGTGAGGCTCTTTATGTAGCCATTAGAACATTAATGCTTCCAACAAATATCGATGTTTATTTTTAATTCAGGCTATCATTGTTATTTTTAAATGTATATGGTTAACTCCTTTTTTTTTTTTTTGCGGTATGCGGGCCTCTCACTGTTGTGGCCTCTCCCGTTGCGGAGCACAGGCTCCTGACACGCAGGCTCAGCGGCCATGGCTCACGGGCCCAGCTGCTCCGCGGCATGTGGGATCTTCCCGGACCGGGGCACGAACCCCTGTCCCCTGCATTGGCAGGCGGACTCTCAACCACTGCACCACCAGGGAAGCCCTGGTTTACTTTTTATGCCTACTTTTTATGCATAATTTTAATTTTTTATCAGTGTATATATGTACATAGTTTAAAGAGAAAAATAATTCTACAATTCATGTTTCAAAATTACCTGTCCCACACCCCTCTTCTTTTAGTACCTTTAAAATGTTATGCTACCATCACTTCTATCTAGTTACAAAACATTTTTAGCACCCCAAAGTAAAATCCCATACTGTTGGAAACACCAATCTGCTTTCTATATCTGTGGATTTAATTTGTGACTGAATGATATTCCATTGTATGGATATACCACAGTTTCTTTATCCATCATTGGTTGATGGACATCTGAGTTGTTTCCACCTTTTGACTATTGTGAATATTGCAGTTATGAACATTTGAATACAAGTATCTGAGTACCTGTTTTCAATTTTTTTAGATATATACCTAGGACTGGAATTGCTGGGTCATATGATAATTCTGTGTTCAACTTTTTGATGAAGTGTCAAATTGTTTTCCACATTGGCTATATATTACCACTTTACATTACCATCAACAATGTATGAGGGTTCCAATTTCTCCATTTTGTCACCAATGCTTCTTATTTTCCGACTTTTAAAATTAAAGCCATCGTAGTGCGTGTGAAGTGGTATCTTGATTTGCATTTCCTTAATGACTTAATGTTGAATGACTTAATGTTGAACATCTTTTCATGTGCTTGTACAAATGTTCACCATTTGTATGGCCATTTTCTGTTCTTTGGAGGAATGTGTGTTCAAGTCTGCGCATTAAAAATTTTTTTTTTAATTAAAAAAATTTTTGACTGCACCGCATAGCTTGCAGGATCTTAGTTCCCCGAACAGAGATTAAACCTGTCCTCCCTGCAATGGAAGTGTGCAATGGAAGCGTGGAGTCCTGACCACTGGACTGCCAGGGAATTACCATTTGCCCATTTTTAAATTGGATTATCTTTTGGTGACTGAGTTGTAGTATTTTGGCTCCTACACCTGTGTCAGATATATCGTATGATTTGCAGATATTTTCTGTATATTCTGTGTTGTATATTCATTCTCTTGATAGTATCCTTTCACGTACAAAAGTTTAAAATTTTTTAAAGTTTTTTTAATGCTTTTCTTTTTTTTAAATTTATTTAATTTATTTATTTTTGGCTGCATTGGGTCTTCGTTGCTGTGCGTGGGCTTTCTCTAGTTGCGGAGAATGGGGGCTACTCTTCGTTGCGGTGCATGGGCTTCTCATTGTGGTGGCTTCTCTTGTTGCATAGCACGGGCTTTAGAGCGCAGGCTTAGTAGTTGTGGTGCACGGGCTTAGCTGCTCTGTGGCATGTGGGATCTTCCCAGACCAGGGCTCAAACCCGTGTCCCCTGCATCGGCAGGCAGATTCTTAACCACTGCGCCACCAGGGAAGCCCCAAAAGTTTTAAATTTTGATGAAATCCAACTTATTCACTTTTTCTTCCATTGCTTGTGCTTTGGGGTGTCAGATCTAGGATTCCACTGCCAAATCCAAGGTTATGATCGTTTACCCATGTGTTTTCTCCTAAGATTTTTTTTATAGTTTTAGCAGTTAAAATGGTAAGAATCTTTGACTCATTTTGACTTAATTTTTGTATATGGTGTTAGGTAGGGGTCCAAATTCATGTAGAAATCCAGTTTATCATTTGTTGAAGAGAGTAATTTTTCTCTTAATTGGTTTTGGCACTTTTGTCAAAAATCAATTGACCTTAGATGTCAGAGTTTATTTCTGTGTTCTCAGTTCTATTCCATTGGTCTCTGTGTCTTTTCATTATGCCAGTACCATACTGGTGTTTTAAATTTTTTTATTTTACTTATTTTTAAAATTTTATTTTATATTGAAATAGTTGATTTACAATATAGTGTTAGTTTTACGTGTGAAGCAAAGTGATTCAGTTGTACCTCTACATATATCCATTCTTTTTCAGTTTCTTTTTCCATATCGGTTATTACAGAATACTGAGTAGAGTTCCCTGTTATATACAGTACCATATTGTTTCAATTGCTGTAGCTTTGTTGTATTGTACATCTGAAAAACAGATGTTTGAGACTTCCAAATTGTTTTTCTTTTTCAAGATTATTTTGACTATTCAGGGTTCATTGCAATTCCATCTCAGTTAGAGGATTGGCTTTTCTATTTTTGCAAAAAAAGGTTATTGGGATTTCGATAGGGATTCCATTGAATCTGTAGATCACTTTGGGGAGTATTGCCATCTTAACAATGTTAATTTTCCCATTCCAGGAACATGGGATGTCCTCACATTTATTTATGTTTTCTTTAGTTTCTTTCAGCAATATTTTATAGTTTTCAGTGTACAAGTCTCGTACCTTCTTGATTAAATTTATTCCTAAGTATTTTAATCTTTTTGATGGTGTCGTAAATGGAATTGTTTTCTTACTTTCCTTTTCAAGTTGTTCGTTACTAACATATAGAAATATAACTGATTTTTGTGTGTTGATTTTGTATCCTGCAACTGTGCTAAATTCACTTATTCTAGTAAGAATGTGTGTGTGTGCACTTAGCTTGTGTGTATTCCTCAGTATTTTCTACATTTGAGATCATGTCATATGTGAATAAGAGATAATTTTACTTCTTCCTTTCTAATCTGGAGGCCTTTTATTTGTTTTCCTTGTCTAATTCCTCCAGTTAGAACTTCCAGTACAATGTTGAATGAAGTGGTGAAGGCAGGCATCCTCGTTCTTCATCTTAAGGGGAAAGTTTTCGGTCTTTTATCATTGAGTATTATGTTAGCTGAGGGTTTTTCACAAATGCCCTTTATTAGATGGATGAAGTTCTCTTTTTTTTTTGAAGTTCTCTTTTATTTCTAGTTTGTTTAGAGTTTTTTTTCATGGAAGAGTGTCGGGTTATTGTTAAATGCATTTTTCTGTGTCAGTTGAGCTATCGTGTGTTTTTTTTTTCTTTCATCCTATTAATGTGGTGTGGTACATTGATTTATTTTCTTATGTTGGACCACCTTTGTATTCCTGGGATAAATTCCACTTGGACATGATGTATAAATTAATCCTTTTTGTGTATTCCAGGATTCTATTAGCTAGTACAGTAAGTCCCCTACATACGAACCTTCAAGTTTAGAACTTTCAAAGATGCGAACGTGTGTTTGCATGTCCAGTCATGTAAGTTAGTTCACGTGTCTGGTGTACATTGTCTGTGCATGCGTCCTCTACAAGTGGTTGTGCTTTTTTGTGCTTTAATGTACATTACTGTATAGAGCATAGTAGTACAGTAACTTTATTTCAAGCCCAGGATGTCTGGAAGCAAACGTAAAAGCAGCGGTGATGTAGCTGGTACTGCTAAGAAGCGCCAAGCGATAATGATGGAAACAAAAGTGAAGATAATTGAGAGAGTGGAGCAAGGCGAAAAGATGGTAGACGTTGCTCGTTATTATAACATGAGTCATTCAACCATCGGCACGATTCTAGAGAACAAGGACAAGATCATGGAACATGTGAGGTCTGCTGTGCCAATGATGTCGACGATAATATCGAAGAAGTGTGGAAAAGTGATGGAGGAGATGGAGAAACTTCTCAGTGTGTGGATGCAGGATCAGCATCAGCATCAGCGTCGAGTCCTCCTCAGTTTAATGCTGATTCAAGAGAAAGCTAAAAGCCTTCAAGAGAAACCTAAAAGACTTGAGAAAGAAACATGGCGAAGAATCAGAGGGAGCATCTTTTAATGCCAGCCATGGGTGGTTTCATCGGTTCAAGGCTAGAGCCAGCCTTCACAACGTAAAAGTAAGTGGTGAGGCAGCGAGTGCAGATATGGTAGCTGCCTGGTGAGGCAGCGAGTGCAGATATGGTAGCTGCCTGGGAATTTCCTGAAACGCTTTGAGAAATTATTGATGAAGGCACGTATTTACCTGAGCAGGTTTTTAATGTGGATGAGATAGGACTGTACTGGAAGAGGATGCCAGACCAAAGTTACATCAGTAAGAAAGAAAAGTTGATGCCCAGCTATAAAGCAGCAAAATAGGCTAACTCTGTTGTTTGTTGGCAATGCTTCTGGCAATCTGAAGCTGAAGCCTCCCTTAGTTTATCATTCAGAGAACCCAAGAGCCCTTAAAAGCATAGCCAAGGGCTCTCTTCCTGTTGTGTGGAAGAGTAACCCCAAAGCCTGATTACACAGGCCATTTTCCAGGACTGGTTTTTCCACCACTTTATCCTGGAGGTAGAGAAATATTGCTTGGAGAAGGACATCCCATTCAACATTCTTTTGCTGCTCGACAGTGCTCCAGGCCATCCCCCATTCATGGACGACTTTCATCCCAACGTCAGAGTAGTGCATCTGCCACCAAATACTACTGAATACATTGCTCATCCAGCCTATGGACCAGGGATTTATAGCGACTTTCAAGAAATGTTATTTATGTCACACTTTTCATCAGACAGTAAAGGTTAGTGACGAATCAGGAACAACTTTGCAGCAATTTCGGAAGGATGATAATATCTACAAGGCCATAAAAAACATTGACTTTGCTTTTTGTGAGGTTACGGCTGTCACCATGAATGGGGTTTGGAAGAACCTTTGGCTGCAGTTTGTTCACGATTTTTGTGGATTTGAGAAGGTAGATGAGGAGTCCAAAGAGGTCTTCAGCAACTTAGTGACCCTCAGCGAGAAGCTGGAGCTAGATGTGCAAGAGGACGACTGCACTGAACTCCTTGCTGTGCAACACGAGGAGCTTACTAATGAAGACCTGATGGAATTGGAGACCCAGAGAAAGGACGAAGAGAGACAAGAGGAAGAAGTAACTGAAGTACTGAAGAGATTCACGATGCAGGAAATGGCAGCGGATTTTCTTTATTTGAGGAGGCACTGTTAGCTTTTGAGGCATAGGACCAAACGTAGAACAGTGCGCGAAGGTTGTAGCAGCCGTTCAGAAAGCAATCCAGTGGTATGGTGTCACCTATGACGAGAAAAAAAGAGCTACTACCCAGACATCACTGGACCGTTTTTTCAAGAGAGTAGATAGAATTGAATCCAGCAAGGAACCAGAACCTGTGCCACCAGCATCAGGCATGAGTGAAATTGCAGCTTGCCCTCCGTCACCTATTGCTGATGATCCTTCAGCTCTACCATCTCCCGCCTCCTCTCCTGTTCACTTCACTCAGTGCCAACCCCTGTATGCCAGCTGTTGTACTACTCTACTTTTCAAGGTACTGTACTGTAAGATTAAAAATTTCTTTGTGTGTGTTTTTTATGCATTATTTGTGTGAAAAAGTACTATAAACCTATTACAGTAGAGTACTATATATCCGATTGTGTTACTTGGCTAACTTTGTTGGACTTATGAACAAATTAGACTTATGAATACGCTGTCGGAATGGAACTCGTTTGTATGTAGGGGACTTACTGTATTTTGTTGAAGATTTTGCATCTGTATTCATAAAGGACATTGTAGTTTCCTTATTTTGTGATATCTTTATGTGGCTTTGGGATTAGGGCAATGTTGGCTTCATGGCATGAGTTAGGAAGGGTTCCCTCATATTGTATTTTTTTGGAAGAGTTTTAGAAAGATTGGTGTTAAATCTTCTTTAATTGATGGATAAAATTCACCAGGGAATCCATTTGGTCCTGGACTTTTTTCAGAGGAGTTTTTTGATTCCTGATTCAATCTCTTGTTATAAATCTGTTCAGATTTTCTGTTTCTTCTTGAATCAGTTTTGGTAGTTTATATGTTTCTAGGAGTTGTCCATCTAGGTTATCTTACTTCTTGGCATACTATGTTCATGGTAATTTCTTATAATCCTTTTTATTTCTGTAAGGTCCATAGAAATATTCCCACTTTCATTTATGATTTTAGTAATTCTTTTTAGAAACTTCTTTTTTTGTTAGTCTAGCTAAAGGTTTGTCAGTTTTATTGATCTTCCAAATAACAAACTTTTGGTTTGATTAATTCTATTGATTTTCTTTTCTCTGTTTTATTTATCTCCATTTTTTTATTATTTTCTTCCTTCTGCTAGCTTTTGGTTTAGTTTGCTCTTCTTTTCCTACGTGTTGATTTGAGATCTTTATTTTTAAAATTTATTTTATTGAAGTATAGTTGATTTACAGTGTTGTGTTAATTTCTGCTGTACAGCAAAGTGACTCAGTTATACATAATTCTTTTTCATATTCTTTTCCATTATGGTTTATCACAGGATACTGAATATAGTTCCCTGTGCTATACAGTAGGACTGTTGTTTATCCATTCTATATATACTAGTTTGCATCTCCTAATTCCAAATTCCCAATCCATCCCTCCCCCAACCCCCTCCCCCTTGACAACCACAAGTCTGTTCTCTATGTCTGTGAGTCTGTTTCTGTTTCATAGATAAGTTCACTTGTGTTGTATTTTAGATTCTGCATATAAGTGATATCATATGGTGTTTGTCTTTCTCTTTCTGACTTCACTTAGTATGATAATCTCTAGGTCCATCCATGTTTTTGCAAATGGAATTATTTCATTATTTTTTGTGGCTGAGTAATTAATATTCCTTTATATATACACCACATCTTCTTTATCCATTCATCTTTTGATGGACATTTAGATTGCTTCCATCTCTTGGCTATTGTGAATAGTGCTGTGAACATAGGGGTTTATGTATCTTTTTTGAATTATAGTTTTGTAAGATCTGTTTTTTTAATGTAGGTGTATATAGCTATAAATTTCCTTCTGAGCATTGCCTTTGCTGAATCCCGTAAGTTTTAGTATGTTGTGTTTTTATTTGCATTCATCTCTACATATTTTCTAATTTCGTTTGTGATTTCTTCTTTGACCCATTGGTTGTTTAAGAGTTTGTTGTTTAATTTACACATATTTTTGAATTTTCCAGTTTTCAAGTTTTATTCCATTGTGGTAGGAAAAGATGCTTTGTATGATTTCAGTGTTGTAAAATTTATTGAGACTTGTGGCATAACATATGGTCTGTCCTGGAGAATGTTCCATGTGTACCTGAGGAGAATGAGTATTGTGCTGGTTTGGGGTTGAGTGTTCTGTATATGTTTATAAGGTCTAGGTGGTTTATAGTATTGTTCAAGTCTTCTATTTCCTTTTTGATCTTTTGTCTGGCTTTGTACATGATTGAAAGTGAGGTGTTGATATCTCCAACTGTAATTGTAGAACTGTTTGTCCTTTCACTTGTGTCAGTTTTAGCTGCATATATTTTAGGGGTCTGTTGTTAGGTGTATATATGTTTATAATTGTTATATTTTCTTGATAAATTTACCCTTTTTTCAATATGTAATGTTCTTTGTCTTTTGTAACAATTTTTGACTTAAAGTCTATTTTGTCTGATATTAGTATAGGCACTCAGCTCTCTTTTGGTTCCTATTTGCTTAGAATATCTTTTTTTCATGTTTTCACTTTCAATCTATTTTTGTCTTTGGATGTAAACTGAGATTTTGTAACCAGCATATAGTTTGATCATGATGTGTTTTAAAAAAAAAATTTAGCCAATCTGCCAATCTCTGCCTTTTAATTGGAGAGTTAAATTACATGTAATTACTGATAAGAAAGGTCTTCTGCCATTTTCCTGTTTGTTTTCTATATATCTATATATGTGTCTTATATCTTTTTCTTCCTCATTCCCTCCACTACTACCTTCTTTTTTGTTTAATTGCTTTTATCTAGTATTCCATTTTGATTTCCTTCTCATACCTTTTTCACCATATGTTTCAGTTACTTTCTTATTGGTTATTCTGAAAAATATAATTAACGTCATAAACTTGTAAGAATCCAGTTTGAATCAATACCTATTAGCTTCAGCATTATACAAAAAAGTCTGCTGCTATACATCTCCATTTACAAATTACATATTTGTTTATTATGTGCCCATTAGCATAGACTTATACTTTTTTTTTTTTTGCGGTATGTGGGTCTCTCACTGTTGTGGCCTCTCCTGTTGTGGAGCACAGGCTCCAGACGCGCAGGCTCAGCGGCCATGGCTCATGGGCCCAGCTGCTCCGCGGCATGTGGGAATCTTCCCGGACCGGGGCATGAACCCGTGTCCCCTGCATCGGCAGGTGGACTCTCAACCGCTGAGCCACCAGGGAAGCCCTATGCTTATTTTTAAGTGTATTTTTCCTTTAAATCGTATAGAAAAAAAAAAAAGAGGAGTTATGAACCAAAAATGCAATAACTCTGACTTTTATATTTACCTAGTTACCTTTACCCTTATTTGTATTTATTTGCATTACTACCTAGCATGCTTTTATTTCAGCCTGAAAAATTCTATTTAGCATTGTAGAACAGGTCTACTAGAGACAAACTCTCAACTTTTGTGTATATGAGAATGTCTTAATTTCTCCTTCATTTCTGAAAGGATAGTTTTGCCACATAGAGAAATTTTGGTTGAAAGTTGTTTTTTCATCACTTTAAATATGTCATTTCACTGCGTTCTGGCTTGTATGGGAAATCAGCTGAAGTTTGAGGATCCCTTGTACATGACTAAGTGCATCTTGCTTGTTGCCTTCAAGATTCTTTGTCTTCTGATGGTTTGATTATAATGTGTCTCAGTGTGGATATCTTTTTTTGTTGTTTGTTTTTAATAAATTTATTTATTTAATTTTGGCTGCGTTGGGTCTTCATTGCTGCGTGTGGGCTTTCTCTAGTTGCGGCGAGCAGGGGCTACTCTTCATTGTGGTGCGTGGGCTTCTCATTGTGGTGGCTTCTCTTGTTGTAGAACACGGGCTCTAGGCGCAAGGGCTTCCGTAGTTGTGGCACGTGGGCTCAGTAGTTGTGGCTTGCAGGCTCTAGAGCACAGGCTCAGTAGTTGTGACGCATGGGCTTAGTTGCTCTGCGGCATGTGGGATCTTCCCGGGCCAGGGCTTGAACCCGAGTCCCCTGCATTGGCAGGCAGATTCTTTCTCTTTTTTTTTTTTGCGGTACATGGGCCTCTCACTGTTGTGGCCCTTCCCGTTGCGGAGCACAGGCTCCGGATGCGCAGGTTCAGTGGCCATGGCTCACAGGCCCAGCCGCTCTGCGGCATGTGGGATCCTCCTGGACTGGAGCACGAACCTGCGTCCCCTGCATCGGCCGGTGGACTCTCAACCACTGCGCCATCAGGGAAGCCCTAGCAGGTGGATTCTTAACCACTGAGCCACCAGGGAAGTCCTGGATATCTTTGTGTTTATTCTATTTAAAATTTGTTTAGCTTCTTGGACTTGCAGATTTGTATCTTTTTATCAAATGTGGAAGTTTTGGGCCAATATTTCTTTGAGTATTCTTTCTGCTTTTTTCTCTGTCTTCTCTCCTTCAGGGACTCTGATTTTACATACATTGTTGTTGTCTCATGGGTCTCAGGCTCTGTTCATTGTTCTTCATTCCTTTTTCTTTCTGCTCCTCAAACTGAATAATTTCTATTGATCTTACTTTCAAGTTTGTTGAAAGCTGTGCTATGCAGCTGCTTCCCACTAGCTATCTACCTTATGTTTGGTAGTGTATATATGTCCATGCCTCTCTCTCGCTTTGTCACAGCTTAGGGGTAAGACAGGAATAAAGACACAGACCTACTAGAGAATGGATTTGAGGATATGGGGAGGGGGAATGGTAAGCTATATGAGGTATTTGAAGTAGTCAAACTCACAGAAACAAAGTAGAATGGTGATTGCCAGTGGTTTAGGGAGGGGCAAATGAAGGGTTATTGTTCAATGGGTAAAGAGTTTCAGTTTTACAAGATGAAAAAGTTCTGGAGATCTCTTGCACAACAATATGAATATAGTTAACACTACTAAATTCTACACTTAAAAATGGTTAAGATGGTACATTTCGTTACATGCTTTTTACCACAATTAAAAACTTTTCTTCTTTTACTATCATTTTACTGGGGTGTTAGGAGACAGCAGAGGTAGTTGTGTGTGCTCAGTCTGACATCTTTAACAGGAATGTGATGCTGGCTTTTTTGTTTGTTTTCTCTGCTTTTTGTTTCCTGTCTACTTTTTCCCACCTTCGTGTGGGTTAGATGAACATTTTTAGAATTACATTTTATCTATATTATTTTTGAGTTCTGTTTTTGTAAGGACAGTCATGATGGATTTAGGATGCACCCTAATCCAGTATTACCTCACCTTGATTATACTGCAAAGACCCTATTTCCAAATAAGGTAAAGTTCACTGGTTCCAGATGGACATGAATTTTGGGAGGAGGGCATTATTTAACTCAGTATAGTCTTGATAGCATAAGTTCTTTTACTTTATTCTTCTTCAATGTTGTTTTAGCTGTTCTGGGCCTTTTACTCTTCTATATTCCTTATAGAGTCACCTTGTCAAGTTTGGTGAAAAACTATTGAAATTTTGATTGAAATGGCATTTGATTTATAATTAATTTGGAGGGTATCACTGTCTTTATAATGTTGAGTCTTCTTATCAATGAATGTGATATGTCCTAATTTATATAGTCGTCTTTAATGTATTTCAACATAGTTTTGTAATTTTCTGTATAAAGATACTTCAGTCAACTTGCTGTCATAAGTGATATCTTAGAGTTTACATTTTTATTTGTCATTGGTTGCATTTCAAAGCAGTTGCTTTTAAATGTTTATTTAATATCCAGCAACTTCTGAACTCTTTTATTAATTCTAATAATTTCATCTGTAAAGTTTCTTGGATTGTTTGCATTTGCATGTTTTTACCATCTCTTTCTTTTGTCTCTAGCTCTGTTGCTATCTATTTCACATTATAAATTACTAGAGGACGGACACCTTTCTTTAATATGCTTTGTAGAGTAAATGGACATTGAATTGCATATTGAAAGATATGAAAGGAGACTCATAGCTGGTGTTTAGGGAAAGAAAACGTTTGGTATCTTGCACAGAGTTAGAGATGATAAAGGGAAAAGCAAATGTAAAGAGAGGGGAAAGGACTGAATTAGAGGATCAAGGATATGTAACAGAAAAGTAATTATTAACTATGCCTTCGTTAGGATGGGGCTACCAGTAAAGGACCTTGAAGTTCAGAGATGAGAGTTTGTATATTGTTTAGAAGGTGATTGATAAAACTATACTGTTAGAAAACTCATGATTTTCATTCTAAAGGTCAATGAAATTATGTAGTGTGCTTTTGATGGGCTTAAGGTTTAGACAAGACCTGAAAATCCAGGGCAAGAAATCTTATAATGAGAGGAAATGATCGGATAAAGGTTGGAGAGGAGCTAACTGTAGTGTTATTCACTTAAAAAGAATTAATGAATTAAATAAGCCAACTCTCTTATTTCTGAGACATCCTTCCTGTATCCCAAAACTAGATTAGGAATTACTTAAGGTGTTGACATGATGGCAGAAGGTAATGCTGTATTGTTTACAGGCAGAGAAATAAAGTGTTTGGAAAATTGTATCTTAGAGCACCAGGAGAAATAACGAATGACCTGTTGTTTATTATTACTGAGACATCTGAGGATTAGAGAAAGCTGAGTAAGGGAGGATTGGAAGGTAAACGTCTTAAAGCCATTAAGGAAGAAAGGCAGGCAATTATCATTCAGTTATTGTTACACAATTATAATTGAACAAAATGTAAAAATACATGATCTATAAATGTTTAAAAGACAGCAAAATCACAAAGAAAAATAACTTGGAACTAAAAAAATAATAGGTTTGCTTTTTCTGAATTTTAAGAACCTAATTTATAAAGTAATTCACAGAAAATGAAATTATCTAGTTAATTAAAAATAAAAAGGGGACTTCCCTGGTGGTCCAGTGGTTAAGATTCCGTGCTCCCAATGCAGCGGGGGCACGGGTTCAATCCCTGGTCAGGGAACTATCAATAGATACCTCATGCCACAACTAAGAGCCCGCATGCCGCAACTAAAAGATCCCACATGCCGTAACTAAAGGTCCTGCACACCTCAACGAAGATCCCGCGTGCTGTAGCTAAGACCCAGCACAGCCTAATAAATAAATAAATATATTTTTAAGAAGCCTCATACTGAACTCAGAAGTTAGTGATCAAACTCATTTTCAGCTGCAGTATCTAACTGAGTTTTAAAAATCATCTATATAGTCTCATCGTGGCATTGTAAATTAGGTATTCGGTTGGATCTTTTATTTCTGGGCCAGTAGATGTAGCAGTGGCTGGAGTTTCTAGAGATTCCATGAGTTCTGGTCCCATATGTCCGTTTCTATATGACCAATATACAACAGACTTACAGATCTACTTTCTTTGTGTTTTTTTTGCCACTGTGTATTACTTGCAAAACGAGATGTTACCACTCCATGGAAGGCCAGGAACGTATTTTTTAAAGAGAGATTTGTATAAATCTTAGTACTAAATACCCCATTAGAAATGTTTCATGAGGACAGAGATTTTTGTCTGCTTTGTTCACTTATATGTCTCTAAGGCCTAAAATAGTACCTAATAGATAAGACATGCTTAGTATATATTAATCATTGAATATATAAATGAATGAGTGAATGGAGCAGTACTGGTAGTTAAAAGATTTTTTTTCGGTCATTACATTGAAAATATTGTGCAGGTCTCTTGAAAGATATCTTAGTATTTTGTAGCTTTGGTCTTATAAGTTTATTGTTTTGTATTCTTTTCTCCCTTAGGAAGTAGTATATAATGTAAGTACACTTGAAGGGATTGTGAGGGAAGAAAAAAAAACACTGAGGAAATTGAATAAAGACTCAGTACATTTAAATGTTCATCAAAAGTTTTACTTTCCATTTTTCTCTGTGTAAGTTAGTTGCAAGCCTCTCTACAGCAAGTGGGTATAAGCTGCATTATTCCAGTATAGCTACATAACTGGTGTAGCCCTGTGTGAACCTATGGGATCTGGGGCATGTAATGAGTTAAGCTTTTTCTGCTGAAATTTTTCTGCTGAAATGTCGAGAATGCATTTAAATACTTCTGGATTCTTGCCAGACCCACATTACCAAGACTGTTCTTTATTTTAGATTCAAATATGCAGTAGGTCTGATGTGCTCAGGCATGCATATTGAACTTCTGCTTTCTGAATGTACTGTACTGTAATTCAAAGGGAAACTTTTTTGAAGCAAGACAGCTCTTTACACATTACTTATGAATAACTTCCCTCAGATCTTGGATTCTTAATTGAGGATCTGCTTCTGTAGTCTTACTCAGGTTAAACTTATAAAGGACTCCTTTATATGGATATAATCAGTTTCTGGATAGATGGTTTCTGTAAATAGTGATGGGATATTTGGGTAAATTATTAGAATTAAGTTTTTTTTCTTTTATGCCATTTCCCAGTATTTTGATGAATGAAAATTCTGTATGATATGACATTCACACAGCGACTGAGATGCTGATTAATCTGTAAGAGTATTTTACTATGGCATCATTCACATACTTGTTCCTACCTTCATCTCAGTGGTAATTTATGTAAAGAAAATTTTTGTTGTTATCAAGAGATCCATTAAATTAACTTTCTAAAGTCTTATGACTAGAAAGTGCTTTGGACACATTTCACGTTTTTTAAAGTTGTCTTAATTTTGAAAGGTATTCCTTCATTTTTTTGCCCCCCTCAGTGGTGATTTTGTTTTCTTTGAATATACTCTTTTCTAACGCCTTTTACTGAATCTGGCAACCTACAGAGGCATTTTTAGCCTGCTCTTTTGCTGGGCAATGATTAGTTTTCCCATTTCCTGTTACAAAGGACCTTTTAGTAATGTATTGTATTACCTTTCCATAGGGAACTAATGCCACACCCTGAGTATTTTTTAGTTCCTCTTTATATAAATTGAGAGGTTTTGATAAGGATGAGTGGGTTATTTTGATGTACGGAACACTAAGTATGTCTTAAAGACTCTGAAATGCTATAGATTTTTTTAACGTTAAGAGAATCATGAATCTGACGTATCTTGTTTTTTTTTTTTTAATATTGTAGAGCGGATATCTTCATATTCTCTGTTATAGCTTTGGAATAGAAACCTACAAGCAGAATAAATATGAAGAAAGTTCTTTCTGGCTCAGGTAATATAAAAAAATAATGAATATAAATTAACGATTATTATCATAGAGTTCAGTTAATACTTACTATAGGGTACTTTGGCAGTTTAAACATTTTCTGATTTCAAAAGTCAACATGCTAAATTTAGTTACTCCTTTAACGTGTATTGTTTATTATTCTTATATGTTGCCAGTTGATAGAAAAATGTATTCTATTGTTAATAACATAAAAGCATGTTCTCCCTCCATTCCTCCTGTGTATCTTCATCAAGAATATGGAAATCCTTATTTTTTGCTTTGGTATGTATTGCTGTCTGCTAACCCCAGAGTATAAGGGCAGGTGGGTAAATAGTAGGATCACCTAAAATTATTAGTCTTAAGAGAATCTTGGTATTTTAATATCAGTTAAGTAAGTATATATTAAGCACTTACTATATGCTTAGAACTACACTAAGATTTGTACTGTTGTGTTGAATCTGGAAATACCAGGGAATAGTGCAAAAATATAGCAACTATATGCAAGAATCCTGTGTTTCACTGAATACCTATGCCCAGTACAGGTCCTGACATAATAGTAGATACTCAGTAATTGCTAGTGAATTTCTGTGAAAAATCTATTTTTCTGGAGATGTCACATAAAGTGCTTCGCATTTTCTTTTCCTTTTTAATTAATTAATTAATGGCTATGTTGGGTCTTCGTTGCTGTGCATGGACTTTCTCTAGTTGTGGCGAGTGGGGGCTACTCTTCTTTGCAGTGCGCGGGCCTCTCATTGCAGTGGCTTCTCTTGTTGCAGAGCACGGGCTCTAGGTGTGCGGGCTTCAGTAAGTTGTGGCTCGTGGGCTCTAGAGTGCAGGCTCAGTAGTTGTGGCGCATGGGCTTAGTTGCTCTGCGGCATGTGGGATCTTCCCGGACCAGGGCTTGAACCTGTGTCCCCTGCATTGGCAGGTGGATTCTTAACCACTGCACCACCAGGGAAGTCCCAAGTCTTTTGAATATCAGAAGATTATGGAGTAAAATATAGCAAATCAATTCCTAAATGTTTCCCTTCTTTGAGTATGGGGTTAGTTCTAGTTATTTGGAGATATTCTCTTGATTAGTCTAACTATTGTGAAAATTACATTTACCATTAATGAAATAAATAGAAATATGGTCATTAAGATTATAGTACTCATAGGCGTATATATCTCTAATAAAATACTTATGCAAATAACTTGTTTATGTAAAAGACTTTTTAGAGCTCAAAGATTGATCAAACTCTGTAACGAACTATGCCTGACAGAGCAGGCTTATGCAGTTACAAGAGGTATACTTGTCTCAATTTAGAATGTTTCATACAAGTGGAATATACCTGAAATGTTTATTATAAATCACATTTATCAATTGAATTATTAAAAATATACTAAAGGAGCTAGCTAGTTTAGCATAGGTTTACAACAAGTTTCCTTTAAATGAACAACCTTTTTATAAAGTGAATTGAATGAGTTCTATTCCAGGATTTGACAGTATTTAGGGGAGCAGCAATCACAAAGGTTATGGCATCAACCTATCAAAAGATTAGTATGCCAAGGAGACAGGAATGGGAAGGACAAAAAAAAAAAAGAAAAAAAGGATACTGTGGTGCCATGGATGGCTTCTGGAAGCTTAAGACTATGGAGGTGAGCCTGTAGTTTATGCCAGAATGAACATAAACATGAATGCTCTCTAGCAACTGCTTATAAGAGTAGGCTGAGGCTTGAAGTGGCATAAATGTAGGTTATTATCGTATATGCCATGGATTGTTGATCTCTTATCTGTCATCATCTTTTTTAGAAAACCGTACAGAAGGAAAATATGACAGTGACAGAGCATGACTGATATTTATATCATAAGCTGACTATATCAGATTTTTACTCTGTTTAGTGTCTGTATTATTAGGAACATTATTTGACCCACAGTCATATTTAGATAATAACAAATTTATAGAGCACCACTATATTTTTGACTCTTTTTGTATTCTTGTCACTAGAATGAGATTGGGAAAAACAGGAAGGACTTGAATTCTAGCCCTAGTTATTATATATTATTTTAATCTTTCTGCCAGATTATTTTTCCACATCTTTTGGGGATATAAAAATAACTTAGTGAAGTATTGTCAAATGCCTTGAAAAGGGTTATATTTTAATGTATTTAAAAAGAGGCAAAAATAATTATCAACATTGTGATACCTACTTTTTAGAATTATTCTAGAGATTAAATACGATGATGCATATATTGTAGAGTATTTAGTAACATGGCTTGGGAAATAGAAACTGCTCAATATATGGCAGTAGCTGCTGCTATTGCTAGGTGATGTGTTTGCTATTTACCGCAAATGGGCACTAATGTGGCTGCTTCACTAGTATATTCTAAAATTTATCACAGTGAAATCAAACACAGATTACTTGTTGACTTCCCAAGTAAAAATATTATAAAGACAGACACCCACATCTTTTTATCATATACTGCCATTCTTGGGGGCAGTTCTTCTTTGTGCTTTAATTATCTGTGTGTTGAGAAAACTGTTGGGAGCAGTTTGTGATAAAAGCAGGAATGAATAGCTGCTAATTAAGCACCTTTCTCTGTAGGTTTTGTACTAGAAGGAGGGCATGGAAGGTGAGTGTACTTTCTACAGGCTTAACTCTTTTGAGAACAGTGGATATCTTAAGCTAGTGGTTACATACAATTTGGAAATACCCATTCAGTCTAAAAGGGAAGCCCCTCATTTTTTCACAAATGATAAGATACCAAAATTGCTGTAGTATATTAGAATTTTGTTGAAGTAGAAGCCTAGAACATAAAGGGTGGTAGTGGGTATTGCTTATAAAGCTCTTTTCTTTTTCTCTCAGTTCTTGTTAACAGATCTCAGTTTAGGACCTTGATCAGTCTTTGTCTCCCTCTTGCCTTTTCTTTTGCTAAGAAAACTTCATAAACAGCTGCTGCTTTCCTTGATTTCTGCCACATTTTTTTGCGGGGGGGATTTTTAAAAAATTTATTTATTTTTGGCTGCTTTGGGTCTTCATTGCTGCATGCAGGCTTTCTCTAGTTGCAGCCAGCAGGGGCTACTCTTCGTTGCGGTGCGCAGGATTCACATTGTGGTGGCTTCTCTTGTTGCGGAGCACGGGCTCTAGGCACGCAGGCTTCAGTAGTTGTGGCTTGTGGGCTCTAGAGCACAGGCTCAGTAGTTGTGGCTCACGGGCTTAGCTACTCCACGGCATGTGGGATCTTCCTGGACTGGGGATCGAACCCGTGTCCCCTGCATTGGCAGGCGGACTCTTAACCATTGCGCCACCAGGGAAGTCCCTCTGACACACTTTTTTGATTATGTCCCCTTATTAGAGATGCCACAGATTAAGAAAGGTCGCTATAATTCTGAATGAAATTGGGAATCCTTAATCTTACTTTACTGTTGGCGTCAAGGTACCTGCCTCAGTGTATTCAAATGACAAATTCAGTTAGGACTCCATAGAATATAAAATTTCAGATCTTTGAAACGAGCTTTGGAAATATGTTTAAGAGGTTTTCTTGTTTAATAAAGTACAGTTTTTCTTTTTCTCCCCTTTTGTAATTCTTGCTATACTGAGCTCCTCTGTCTGCTCCTGGCAAAGGCAAGAATAAGTAGGTGGGAAGAGACTCTTGATATAGAACTTTCTTCTGCGCTCTAGGGGATTTGTTAGTGGCCTCTCAGTTGCCCGGGTAGAATTTAAATTTAGTGTTTAGTCTTTTAAAGTCCTGTCTAACAATTTGGACATATATTTTGCTGAACTTGGCTTTTTAGAAAAGGTTTACAGAAATTGTGCTCTAACTAATTAGTATTATACTGTAAACCAAACAATAGAAATGAGTCCAACTCAAAAGGCTTTGCAATTACACTGATTTACTGCAAAGACTTTGGAGATTATTTTTCCCCTGGGAGAAGAATGTCCTCATCCCCATATCTTAGTCATATTCTTTTTTTTTTTTATCATGATAGAATTTGTTTATTTTTAATTTATTTTAAAAAACTTATTTATTTTATTTATTTATTTTTGGCTGCGTTGGGTCTTCATTGCTGCACGTGGGCTTTCTCTAGTTGCAGTGAGTGGGGACTACTCTTCCTTGAGGTGCGTAGGCTTCTCATTGCACTGGCTTCTTTTGTTGTGGAGCACGGGCTCTAGGCACGTGAGCTTCAGTAGTTGTGGCACGTGGGCTCAGTAGTTGTGGCACACGGGCTTAGTTGCTCCGCGACATGTAGGATCTTCCTGGACCAGGGCTCAAACCCGTGTCCCCTGCATTGGCAGGCGGATTCTTAACCACTGCACCACCAGGAAGTCCCACCTTAATCATATTCTTTATCAAGGATGATTTTTCCTTGATTTCTAGTAGTTCTTTCTAATTCACTCCTGTGTTCCTTGGAGCTACTGGCTGGTAAACATTTGGGGAGCCTTACTTTTCCCCTTTTGCTGTAAGACCTATTTTCTAATTACGGCAAATTAAATTTGTGAGCGAAGAATCAAAATGAAAGGGTAATACCCATGGATATAGTAAAAATAATGTTTAAAACTTCTTTGCTGATTGGGGACTTCCCTGGTGGTCCATTGGTTAAGACTCTGCACTTCCGGTGCAGTGAGCATGGGGTCGATCCCTGGTCAGGAACTGAGATCTCACATGCCACGCTGAGTGGCCAAATTAAAAATAAATAAATAGAATTAATTTTTAAAAAAACTTATTTGCTGGGCTTCCCTGGTGGCGCAGTGGTTGAGAGTCTGCCTGCCGATGCAGGGAACACGTGTTCGTGCCCTGTTTCGGGAAGATCCCATATGCCGCGGAGCGGCTGGGCCCATGAGCCATGGCCGCTGAGCCTGCATGTCCGGAGCCTGTGCTCCGCAACGGGAGAGGCCACGGCAGTGAGAGGCCCGCGTACCGCAAAAAAAAAAAAAACAAAAAACAACAAAAAAACCTGCTTTGCTGATTAAAGCAGTTGTATGTGCTAAATATAAAAATTTAAATGTCGCAGATAAAGTAATATGGAAAGTAAAAGTCCCCTGTAATCCCACACTCATAAATGCTCAGTATTAACATTTTACTTTGTTCTCTTTATTTTTTTTCAAAAATAGTTTTTAAAAACTCTTAATATATTAAACGACAAGGAAAACGTGAGAATCCTTGACATGTATTTGGAAGATTTAAGGAGTTGTGTTTTTACAAAACGTATAGTAAATAAAGAAGGTTAGTGAAATGAAACTGAGCCCAAAACTATACACAGGAAAATTCCTAATTGGTGACCTCTTGTAGTAGAGACAGTGAAATAAATTGGGAAAATGACAGAAAACATTTGAATTGGATAGAATCCTGAAGAATTGGATAAAACCCTCAAAGTGTTTTGTAAACAATAATCTAATATTGATCTTAATAACTGAAATTTAAATGACCCTGCTGCCTTAACCTACACGTCAGAGACTAAGTGCTTATAAATTTCTGAAGAGGAGAGGCCTTTGTAGGTTACCAAAAATGAGAATATTTCTCAGCTCCTTGTGTGAGGGGCCTGGGTTGCTTTTCTCCTCTCAGCATCCAAAGAAAGCATGATTTCTTTAGCATCCTTCTGAGACCATAAGGTCTCATTTCGTATTTTCTTAAAAACACACACACACACGCGCGCACACACACACACACACACACACACACACACGCAACCTAAACTTAATGTTGCTAGACTTTTGGATGTGAATAAATAATTGGGTAAGTAGTATGTTAGAGGAGGAGTAATTTTTTAGCTCCTTTTCTAACACCATTTTAAATTTCTCTAAAACGAATCTAAAGCCTGTCTTAGTTGGCAGCTAATGTGAGTTGTTTCTTAGTAGTTGGGGATAGTTTTTATGTTAGACGTAGTATCCTCAAGTGGGAAGAGAAGTGTGTTTCTTTCCTGTTCTATAAAACTTTTTGTATCTCTTATGGAATCGAAAGAGGAGAATTTAACAAAAATTATAGTGTTAGTTTCTAAATTTATAGTGCTTAGAGTTAGTAAACCCAGATTATGTAATTTCTATGATGGTTTTAAAAAGTAGTTATGTTTACAATAAGGACAGTATTAATGAGATATTTTTATTTATCAGTATTTAGCCTTTACTATGGTTGTATAGGAATATGTGACACCAGAGGTCTTCTAATAAGAAGGGAAACAGTAAAGGAAATATACATAAATGGATTTATATGCACAAATATTAATGGTTCAGTACATGAGCCCAAGGGCAGTTTGTATCAGTTTTAATGCTACTTAATATTCATTGCTTTATTTTTGCTTCTGTCTCAGCCTGAGACCTTGAGATTTTGACAATATTATCTGTAATCAGGCAGTGTGATCTAGGGAAAGAACACAGAGCTAGCATTAGAAAATCTGTTACTAATCAACTGTGTGACCTTGGGTCACTTACCTAACTACTATGTGCTGTGATATCATCATCTGAAAAATTAGTGCAACATTATTTGTGTAGGTGGCTTGTAATGAAGATAACATAAGTAATACAATAGTACTTTGAAAAGTTAAGGGTATTATATGATCATAGACTATGATAAAATTATTAACTGTAAAAATGATCATATAGAAGACATGTTTTAATGGAAAATGGAATGTATTAGCACCATCTTGTGGAAATATAACAAATTGTATAGTAGAAATTTTAATAAGATAATTTACTATAGATAACACTTTATAGCTGTAAGAACCCTTACAGATCATCTAGTTCAGAAATTAAGAAACTGTTCTGTGGTACCCTTAGGTTCTGCCAGAAGAGCTTCAGAATCTCCTTTAACAGGAGGAGACTTATTCACACTTCTCCAAGATCCCCATCTTGCTTCAGAGAAATTAGGCTTTAATCAGTTTCCTATGTAGTATGTCCTTTTAAGATTTTGTTTGAAAAAAATGATTCATCTGCTTAGAGTTTAAAAAATGATATCGATCAACTTCATCTTGTACAGATAAGGAAATGGAAATTTGGAGAGATTAAGAGATTTATACAAGAGATTTATGAATAGTCTTTCTCCAAATGTCAGTAGTGATGTCACCCCTATTTGATTCCTGATTTTAGTAATTTGAGTCTTTTCTCTTCTTGGTTAGTCTAGCCTAGCTAAAGTTTTGTCAATTTGTTGGATCTTTTCAGTGAACCAATTTTTGGTTTTCGTGATTTTCTCTATTGTTTTTTTAAGTATTCTATTCCATTTATTTCCACTGTAATCTTTATGACTTTTCTCCTCTGTGCTTGCTTTAGGTTTAGTGTGCTGGCTTTTTTTTCCCCCTAAGATGAAAGGTTGAGATCTTTTTTAATATTGCTGTTTATGGCTAGGATATTTCCCCTAACCATTGCTTTAGTTCCATCCAGTAAGTTTTGGTATGTTTTGTTTTCCTTTTTCATTCAGCTCAAGGTATTTTCTAATTTCCCTTGTGATTTATTCTTTGACCCGTTGGTTATTTAGGAGTGTGTTGTTTAATTTCCAAATAACTTCTTTTTGTTCTTTACTTCTAATTTATTTCCATGTAAGGAGAGAACATATTTTGTATGATTTCAATTCTGTTAAGTCAACTGAGGCTTTTTAAGGCCTAGAATGTGTTCCATTCTAGAAGAATGTGTAGTCTGCTGTTATCTGGTGCAGTGTGGTGTAGTTGTCTGTTAGGTTAGTAGGTTCATAGTGTTGTTCAAATCTTCTGTATCCTTTTTGATGCTCTGCCTAGTTGTAATATGCATTACTGAAAGTGGGACACTGACATCCCCAAATATCATTGTTTAATTATGTACCTCTCCATTCAATATTGTTGACTTTTGCTTCATGTATTTTGGGGCTCTGTTGTTAGGTCCATATATGTTTATAATTGTTGTATCTTCCTGATGGATTAGCCTTTTTTATCATTACAAAATATCCTTCTTTATCTCTAGTAACATTTTCTTTTGTTTTGAAGTCTGTTTTGTCTGATATTAGTATAGCTATTCTAGTGCTCTTATGGTTGTTATTTACATGGTATATCTTCTTCCATTCCTTTACTTTCATCCTCTTTGTTTCTTTGAATCTAAAGTGTGTCTCTCATCAACAGCATATAGTTGGATCTCGTTTTTGAATTTAGTCTGAAAATCCCTGCCATCTGACTGTATTGTTTAATCCATTCATATTTCATGTTAATATTTTAAAAATTTAATTTGCTTATTTATCTGTTTTATACATACTAGTGTATATATGTCAATCCCAATCTCCCAATTCATCCAACCACCACCACCCCCTCCCACTATCCCCCCTTGGTGTACATACGTTTGTTCTCTACATCTGTGTCTCTATTCTGCCTTGCAAACCAGGTCATCTGTACCATTTTTCTAGATTCCACATATATGTGTTAATATACGATACTTGTTTTTCTCTTTCTGACTTACTTCACTGTGTATGACAGTCTCTAGATCCATCCACGTCTTTACAAATGACCCAATTTCATTCCTTTTAATGGCTGAGTAATACTCCGTTGTATATATGTACCACATCTTCTTTATCCATTCGTCGATGGGCATTTAGGTTGCTTCCATGACCTAGCTATTGTAAATAGTGCTGCAATGAATATTGGGGTGCATGTGTCTTTTTAAATTATAGCTCTCTCTGGGTATATGCCCAGTAGTGGGATTGCTGGGTCATCTGGTAGATCTATATTTAGTTTTCTGAGGAACCTCCATACTATTCTCCATAGTGGCTGTATCAATTTACATTCCCACCAACAAAGCAAGAGGGTTCTCTTTTCTCCACTCCCTCTCCAGCATTTTCTGTTTGTAGATTTTCTGATGATTCTAACTGGTGTGAGGTGATACCTCATTGTAGTTTTGATTTGCATTTCTCTAATAATTAGTGATGTTGAGTATCTTTTCATGTGCCTCTTGGCCATCTGTATGTCTTCTTTGGAGAAATGTCTGTTTAGGTCTTCATCCCATTTTTTGATTGGGTTGTTTGCTTTTTTGATTTTGAGCTCCATGAGCTGTTTATATATTTTGGAGATTAATCCTTTGTCCATTGATTCGTTTGCAAATATTTTCTCCCATTCTGACAGTTGTCTTTTCGTCTTGTTTATGGTTTGCTTTGCTGTGAAAAAGATTCATTAGTTCGCACTTGTTTATTTTTGTTTTTATTTCCATTACTCTAGGAGGTGGGTCAAAAAAGATCTTGTTGTGATTTATGTAAAAGAGTGTTCTTCCTATGTTTTCCTTTAAGAGTTTTATAGTGTCCAGTTTTACATTTAGGTCTTTAATCCATTTTGAGTTTATTTTTGTGTATGGTGTTAGGGAGTGTTCTAATTTCATTCTTTTACATGTAGCTGTCCAGTTTTCCCAGCACCACTTATTGAAGAGACTGTCTTTTCTCCATTGTATATTCTTGCCTCGTTTGTTGTA
This sequence comes from Aethalodelphis obliquidens, assembly GCF_003676395.1. Taxonomy (NCBI): domain Eukaryota; kingdom Metazoa; phylum Chordata; class Mammalia; order Artiodactyla; family Delphinidae; genus Aethalodelphis; species Aethalodelphis obliquidens. The sequence continues at coordinate 6,535,442 of NW_020838029.1, read as the reverse complement.
GATTAATTGACCGTTGGTGTGTGCATTTATTTATGGGCTTTCTATCCTGTTTCATTGATCTATATTTCTGGTTTTGTGCCAGTACCATGCTGATTTGATTACTGTAGCTTTGTAGTATAGTTTGAAGTCAGGGAGCCTGATTCCTCCAGCTCTGTTTTTTTTTCTTAAGATTGCTTTGGCTATTCTGGGACTTCTGCATTTCCATACAAATTGTGAAATTTTTTGTTCTAGTTCTGTGAAAAATGGCATTAGTAATTTGATAGGGATTGCATTGAATCTGTAGATTGCTTTGGGTAGAATAGTCTTTTTGACAGTATTTATTCTTCCAGTCCAAGAACATGGTATATTTCTCCATCTGTTTGTGTCATCTTTGATTTCTTTCATCAGTGTCTTATAGTTTTGTGAGTATAGGTCTTTTGTCTCCTTAGGTAGGTTTATTCCTATGTATTTTATTCTTTCTGTTGCAATGGTGAATGGGATTATTTGCTTAATTTCTCATTCTGATCTTTTGTTGTTACTGTATATGAATGCCAGAGATTTCTGTGCATTAATTTTGTATCCTGCAACTTTACCAAATTCACTGATTGGCTTTAGGAGTTTTCTGGTAGTATCTTTAGGATTATCTATGTATAGTATCATGTCATCTGCAGTGACAGTTTTACTTCTTCTTTTCCGATTTGGATTCATTTTATTTCTTTTCCTTCTCTGATTGCTGTGGCTAGGATATCCAAAACTGTGTTGAGTAATAGTGGCAAGAGTGGACATCCTTGTCTTCTTCCTGATCTTAGAGGAAATGCTTTCAGTTTTTCACCATTGAGAATGATGTTTGCTGTGGGTTTGTCATATATGACCTTTATTATGTTGAGGTAGGTTCCCTCTATGCCTACTTTCTGGAGAGTTTTTATCGTAAGTGGGTGTTGAATTTTCTCAAAAGCTTTTTCTGCATCTATTGAGATGATCATAGGGTTTTTATTCTACAGTTTGTTAATATGGTGTATCGCATCGATTGATTTGCATATATTGAAGAATCCTTGCATCCCTGGGATAAATTCTACTTGATCATGGTGTATGATCCTTTTAATGTGTAGTTGGATTCTGTTTGCTAGTATTTTGTTGACGATTTTTGCATCTATCTTCATCAGTGATATTAATCAGTAATTTTCTTTTTTTGTCATATCTTTGTCTGGTTTTGGTGTCAGGGTGATGGTGGCCTCGTAGAATGAGTTTGGAGTTCCTTCCTCTGCGATTTTGTGGAAGTGTTTGAGAAGAATGGGTGTTAGCTCTTTTCGAAATGTTTGATAGAATTCACCTGTTAAGCCATCTGGCCCTGGACTTTTGTTTGTTTGCATTTTTTTTTTTTTTCTGCAGTATGTGGGCCTCTCACTGTTGTGGCCTCTCCTGTTGCGGAGCACAGGCTCCCGACGCGCAGGCTCAGCGGCCATGGCTCACGGGCCTAGCTGCTCCACGGCATGTAGGATCTTCCCGGACCGGGGCATTAACCCATGTCCCCTGCATTGGCCGGCGGACTCTCAACCACTGCGCCACCAGGGAAGCCCTGTTTGGATATTTTTAATCACAGTTTCAATTTCATTACTTGTGATTGGTCTGTTCATATTTTCTGTTTATTCCTGGTTCGGCCTTGGCAGGTTATACATTTCTAAGAATTTGTCCATTTCTTCCAGGCTGTCCATTTTATTGGCATAGAGTTGCTTGTTGTAGTCTCTTATGCTTTGTATTTCTGCGAGGTCCATTGTAACTTCTCCTTTTTCATTTATAATTTTATTGATTTGAGTCCTCTCCCTCTTTTTCTTGATGAGTCTGGCTAAAGGTTTATCAATTTTGTTTATCTTCTCAAAGAACCAGCTTTTAGTTTTATTGATCTTTGATATTTTCTCTTTTTCTATTTCATTTATTTCTGCTGTGATCTTTATGATTTCTTTCCTTCTGCTAACTTTGGGGGTTTTTTGTTCATCTTTCTCTAGTTCCTTTAGGTGTAAGGTTAGATTGTTTATTTGAGATTTTTCTTGTTTTTTGAGGTAGGCTTGTATTGCTATAAACTTCTCTCTTAGAACTGCTTTTGCTGCATCCCATAGGTTTTGGATAATTGTGTTTTCATTGTCATTTGTGTCTAGGTATGTTTTGATTTCCTCTTTGACTTCTTCAGTGATCTCTTGGTTATTTAGTAACATATCGTTTAGTCTCCATGTGTTTGTGTTTTTTACATTTTTTCCCCTGTAAATTATTTCTAATCTCATAGCATTGTGGTCAGAAAAAATGCTTGATATGCTTTCAGTTTTCTTAAATTTACCAAGGCTTGATTTGTGACCCCCAATATGTGATCTATCCTGGACAGTGTTTTGTGTGCACTTGAGAAGAAAGGGTAATCTTCTGTTTTTGGTTGGTATGTCCTATAAATATCAATTAAATCTACCTTGTCTATTGTGTCATTTAAAGCTTCTGTTTCCTTATTTATTTTCTGTCTGGCTAATCTGTCCATTGGTGTAAGTGAGGTGTTGAAGTCCCCCAGTATTATTGTGTTACTGTTGACTTCCTCTTTTATAGCTGTTAGCAGTTGCCTTATGTATTGAGGTGCTCCTGTCTTGGGTGCATATATATTTATAATTGTTATATCTTCTTCTTGAGTTGATCCCTTGATCATTATGTAGTGCCCTTCCTTGTCTATTGTAACATTCTTTATTTTATACTCCATTTTATCTGATGAATATTGCTACTCCAGCTTTCTTTTGATTTCCATTTGCGTGGAATATCTTTTTCCATCCCCTCACTTTCAGTCTGTTTGTGTCCCTAGGTCTGAAGTGGGTCTCCTGCAGACAGCATATATATGGGTCTTGTGTTTGTATCCATTCAGCGAGCCTGTGTCTTTTGGTTGGAGCATTTAATCCATTCACATTTAAGGCAATTATCAATATGTATATTCCTTTTGACATTTTCTTAATTGGTTTTGGTTTGTTTTTGTAGATCCTTTTCTTCTCTTGTGTTTCCCACTTAGAGAAGTTCCTTTAGCATTTGTTGTAGAGCTGGTTTGGTGGTGCTGAATTCTCTTAGCTTTTGCTTGTCTGTAAAGCTTTTGATTTCTCCATCAAATCTGAATGAGATCCTTGCCAGGTAGAGTAATCTTGGTTGTAGGTTCTTCCCTTTCATCACTTTAAATACATCGTGTCACTTCCTTCTTGCTTGTAGAGTTTCTGCTGAGAAATCAGCTGTTAACTTCATGGGATTTCCCTTGTATGTTATTTGTCATTTTTCCCTTGTTGCTTTCAGTAATTTTTCTTTGTCTTTAATTTTTGTCAATTTGATTACTGTGTGTCTCAGTGTGTTTCTCCTTGGATTTATCCGACCTGGGATTCTCTGTGGTTCGTGGACTTGGGTGGCTATTTCCTTTCCCATGTTAGGGAATTTTAGACTATAATCTCTTTAGATATTTTCTCTGGTGCTTTCTCTCTCTCTTCTCCTTCTGCGACCCCTATAATGCGAATGTTGGTGCGTTTAATGTTGTCCCAGAGGTCTCTTAGGGTGTCTTCATTTCTTTTAATTCTTTTTTCTTTATTCTGTTCTGTAGCAGTGAATTCCACCATTCTCTCTTTCAGGTCACTTATCCGTTCTTCTGTCTCAGTTATTCTGCTATGATTCCTTCTAGTGTATTTTTCATTTCAGTTATTTTATTTTTCATCTTTGTTTGTTCTTTGATTCTTCTAGGTGTTTGTTCTGTAATTCTTCTAGGTGTCTGTTAAGTATTTCTTGCATCTTGTTGATCTTTGCCTTCATTCTTTTCCGAGGTCCTGGATCATCTTCACTGTCAGTATTCTGATTCTTTTTCTGGAGGGTTGCCTATCTACTACATTTAGTTGTTTTTCTGGGGTTTTATCTTGTTCATTTATCTGGTACATAGTCCTCTGGCTTTTCATTTTGTCTCTCTTTCCGTGAATGTGGTTTTCATTCCACATTCTTCAGGATTGTAGTTCTTCTTGCTTCTGCTGTCTGCCCTCCTCATGTGTAATATTATTTTTGGATTTATACCTGATATTTTGCTTTTTGTTTTCATGTTTTGTTTCATAACTACTTTCCCCCTCTTTTTCACCTTTACTACCTCCTTTTGTCTTAAAAGTGGATATTTTTTGAAAAGTAATGCATTTATTTTTTATTGTGGTTATGTATATATCATAAAATTTGCTATTTTAATCATTCTAAGTATAATTCAGTGACATTAATTACATTAGCTCTGTTATGCACCTCTCATCACTATTTCCAAAACCTTTTCATCAACCCAAACAGAAACTCTGTAACTGTTAAACATTAGCTCCTACTTCCTCCCTCCCGCTCATCCGCAGAAAGCTAATCTGCTTTCTGTCTCTATGAGTTTGCCTATTCTGTGTACTTCATATAAGTGGAATCACACAATATTTGTCCTTTTGTGTCTGGCTTATTTCACTTAACGTGATATTTTCCAGTTTCATCCATGTTGTATAATGTATGGATACTTCATTCCTTTTGTTTTTTTCTTTTAACTCATGACTTATTTTACTGTGGTAAAATGTATATAACATAAAGTTTACCATTTTAACCATTTTGAAGTGTACAATTCAGTGGCACTTAAGTACATTCACAGTGTTGTGCATCCATTAGCACCCTCCATTTGCAGAATGTTTTCATCACTCCAATCAAATTCTGTTCCCATTAAACAATAACTCAACTCCTCCCACTCCTCTCAGCCCCTGGTAACCTCTATTCTACTTTGTCTCTATGACTTTGCATATTCTAGGTTGATCATATAAGTAGAGTCATATATTATTTTTTCTTTTTTGATTGGCTTATTTTACCTAGCATAATGTTTTCAGGTTCATCCATGTTGTAGCATGTATTAATATTTCGTTGCCTTTTATGGATGAATAATATTGTTTTATGGATTTACCACATTTTGTTTATCCATTCATCAAGTGATGAACATTTGGGTTGTTTCCATCTTTTTTGCTATCGTGAATAATGCAGCTATGAACATTGGTATATAACTCTGCTTGAGTCCCTGCTTTCAATTCTTTTGTGTATATACCTAGAAGTGGAATTGCTGGGTCTTAAGTGGGTATTTTATACTGTATCATTTAAATTTATTGAGCAATTTCAAAAATTATATATTCTTTGAGTTATTTTCTTTCTGGTTGTTCTGGGGCTTACAACATACATCTTAATTTATTAGAAGTTACTTCGGATGTATGCTAACTTTATTCCAGTAAAATATAGGAACTTCTATATAACTCCATTCCCTTCTCTCTTTTCTTTGCTATTATTTTTATACATATGATGTCTGTATATATTTTAAAACTCAAGAATATATGCTTATAATTATTGCTTTATATAATCTTAATGTATTCCAAAGAGTAGAGAAAAAAGGAGAGCATAAATATATTTATAGAATTTTAAAATATATTGACCTTCTTATCAGTTTTGGTTTTCTTCATTTATTCATGTAGATTTGAATTACCATCTGGTGTCATTTCCTTACTCTAATTATAATTTCATTCCAACCTGTGCTTCTTTGTGTTGTTATTGTCAAATATATTACATATGTAATGCCCCAACAATAAAATTTTATGGACTTTTATACAGGTGCTTTTTAAATAAGAAAGGAAAAAGAAGAAATATGTAATCATGCTGTTTTTTTTAATAATTATCTACTTAATTACTTTACTAACACTTTTTTTTTCTTATGAATTCAAATTGATATCTGATGCCACATGCTTTCAGCCTGGAGACTGTCCTTTTGTCTTTTATGTAAGGCTAGCAAGAAATTCTCAGTTTTTGTTTGCCTGGGAATGTAATTTACTTAGTCTTCATTTTGAAAAATACTTTTCCTAATATAGGATTCTTAGTTGATAGTTTTTTTTTCTCTCTGAGCCTTTTGAATATGTCATCCCTGCCTCCTGGCCCCCATTGTTTCTGATGAGGAGTCAGCTGTTACTTACTATCATTCCCTTTTACATGAGGAAACATTTTTCTCTTATTGCTTTCAGTACTTTCTCTTTGACTTTGAATACTTTGACCATAATGTGTCTGGTTATGGATTTCTTTGTGTTATCCTGCATGGAGCCTTTTAAGCTTCTTGATGTGTAGATTATTGTTTTTCATCAAATTTGGGACATTTTCAACCATTATTTCTATCCCTTTCTCTCACTTCTCTCCTTTCGGTACTCTTGATTGTGCATATGTTGGTGTGCTTAATGATGTCTCACATTTCTCTGAGGCACTGTTCTTTTTCCTCATCTTTTTTTATTCTTTAGATTTGTATAATCACTATCAGTCTATCTTCAAGTTTATGTATTCTCTTTTTGCCTGCTCAGATCGACTTTGAGCCTCTTCTAGTGAATTCTTCATTTCAGTTATTGTACTTTTCAACTTGAGAATTTCCACTTTTTTAAAATGATTTCTATCATTTAATATATTCTTACTCTCTATTTGATGAATCATTGTTATTCTTCCTTCCTTTAATTATTTAAACATGGTTTCCTAAAGGTTTTTTTTTTTTTTTTGCAGTTCGTGGCCCTCTCACTGTCACAGCCTCTCTCACTGTGGAGCACAGGCTCCGGACGCGCAGGCTCAGCGGCCATGGCTCATGGGCCCAGCCGCTCCGTGGCATGTGGGATCCTCCCGGACCGGGGCAGGAACCCATGTCCCCTGCATCAGCAGGCGGACTCTCAACCACTGCGCCACCAGGGAAGCCCTCCAGTAGCTTCTTTGAAGTATTTTTCTACTAAGTGTAATGTCTGGGACCTCTCAAAGGCAGTTTCTATTGCCTGCTCCTTTTCTTCTGTATGAGTCACATTTTACTGTTTTATTGCATGTCATGTAATATTTTGTTGAAAACTAGACATTTTGGATAATATATTGTAGCAATTTTGGATACCAGTTCCCCCACTTTCAGGAACTTATTTTTCTTTTTATTGCTTGTTTGGTCATCTATTTGTTTGGTCACTTGACTGGACTAATTCTGTGAAGTCTGTTTTTCTCACAGTATGTGACCTCTAATGTCCCTGCTGAGAGTTTTTTCTCCTGTTTTTATCTTTTCATGGTTTTCCCCTGCATCTGGATACACAAGCCCCTTGTTGGTCAAAGGTTGTTTTAAGCCAGTTCAACTTTCACTCTTTCCTGTTGGATGTGTGTTTGGCTTAAAGACTATCTTCACAGTTCAGTGAATTTATCATTTTGCCCTGTATTCATCCAGGGGGTGGTAGCTAGTAGTAGGTCCTTTCTCTGGTCATGCCTGAGTAGGCAGTCTTGAGCATGTTCACAGTCTCCAACACCCCCCTCCCCAGTTATGAGTGTGATTTGATTATTTTTAAGACAAAATTTTTTAGAGCAGTTTTAGGTTTACAGCAAAATTGAGAGGACGGTACAGAGATTTCCCACATACTCCCTTCCCTACCACATGCATAGCCTCCCCCATAATCAATATCACTCACCAGAATGGTGCTTTTTTTTTTTAACTAGGGTAAACCTACATTGACACATCATAATCACCTAAGTCCATAGCTTACCTTAGGGCTCACTGTTGCTGTTGTACATTCTGTGGGTTTGGACAAGTGTATAATGATATGTATCCATTAGTATAGCATTTTAGTATCATACAGAATAGTTTGACTGCCCTAAAAATCATCTGTGCTGTGCCTATTCATGTCTCCCTCCCCACAACCCCTGTCAACCACTGATGTTTTTAGTCTCCAAAGTTTTGCCTTTTCTGGAATGTCATATAGGTTGGAGTCATACAGTATGTAGCCTTTTCAGGTTGGCTTCTTTCACTTAGTAATAATACATTTAGGGTTCCTTCATGTTTTTTCTTGGCTTGATAGCTCATTTCTTTTTCATGCTGAATAATATTCCATTATCTGGAATGTACCACAGTTTATACATTCACCTACTGAAGGACATCTTTGTTGTTTCCAAGTTTTGTCAGTTATGAATAAAGCTGCTATAAGCATCCATGGGCAGCTTTTGATATAAGTTTTCAGTTTCTTTGGGTAAATACCAAGGAGCATGATTGCTGGGTTATATGTTAAGAGTGTGTTTAGTTTTATAAGGAACCACCTAACTGTCTTGCAAAGTGGCTGTACCATTTTGCATTCCCACCAGCAGTATATGAGTTATGTTCTCCCACATTCTCACCAGCATTTGGTGTTGTCAGTGTTTTGGATTTTGGCCATTCTAGTAGGTGCATAGTGGTATTTTATGATTGTTTTAATTTGCATTTCCTGATGACATATGATGCATGGAGCATCTTTTCACAGGCTTATTTACCATCTGTATATCTTTTTTCATGAGATATCTGTTAAGAACTTTGGCCCATTTTTAAATTGGGTTATTTGGTTTTTTGTTAAGAGTCTTTGTACATTTTGGACATCAGTCTTTTATCAGATGTGTCTTTTGCAAATCTTTCCTCTGACTTTCCACTTGATATTGTCTTTCACAAAGCAAATGTTTTTAATTTTTAACGAAGTCTGGCTTATCAATGAGTTCTTTCATGGATTGTGTCTGTGTCTTTGGTGTTATATACTTCTTTTAATTTTTGATTTTATTTTTGGCTGCATTGGGTCTTCATTGCTGCATGTGGGCTTTCTCTAGTTGTGGTGAGTGGGGGCTACTCTTTGTTGTGGTTTGCAGGCTTCTCATTGTGGTGGCTTCTCTGTTGCAGAGCATGGGCTCTAGGCACACGGGCTTCAATGGTTGTGGCACGGGGGCTCAGTAGTTGTGGCTCACAGGCTTAGTTGCTCCATGGCATGTGGGATCTTCCCAGACTAGGGATCGAAACTGTGTCCCCTGCATTGGCAGGCAGATTCTTAATCGCTGCGCCACCCGGGAAGTCCTTTGGTGTTATATCTAAAAAGGCATCACCATACCCAAGGTCATGTAGGTTTTCTCCTATGTTATCTTCTAGAAGTTTTATAGTTTTGCACTTTGCATTTCAGGCTATGATCCATTTTGAGCTAATTTAAAATTTTTGTGAAAGATGTAAGGTCTGTATCTAGATTCCTTTTTTTTTTTTTGCATGTAGATGTCCAGTTGTTCCTGCACCGTTTGTTGAAGAGACTAACTTTGCTCCACTGTATTGCTTATGCTCCTTTGCCAAAGATCAGTTGACTATATTTATGGTGGGCTCTCTATTCTGTTCCACTGATCTATTTGTGTTTTCTTTTGCCAATATCTTGATTAATAAGGAACTGTCTTTGTGAGCTATAGCTTTATAGTAAGTATTGAAGTCAAGTAGCAGCAGTCCTATATTTGTCAATTTCTTTTCCTTCCATATTGTGTTGGCTGTTTGGTCTTCTGCCTCTTCATAGAAACTTTAGGATCATTTTGTCAGTCTCTAATATAACTTGCTAGGATTTTGATTGGGATTGCATCTGATCTATATAGATCAAGCTGGGAAGAATTGATATCTTGAATTTTTCTATCCATGAACATGGAATTTTCTCAACTTGTTTAGTTTTTCTTTGATTTCATTTATCAGAGTTTTATAGTTTTCCTCATATATTGAAATAGATCTTGTACCTATTTTGTTAGATTTATATCTAAGTATTTCATCTTTTGGGTGCTAATATAAATAGTATTGTGTGTTTTTTTTTTTGTTTTTTTTTTTTTTAGTATTGTGTTTTTAATTTTAAATTCCACATGTTCATTACTGGTACATACGAAAGCTATTGATTTTGTATGTTAACCTTGTATCCTGAAACCTTACTATAATCACTTATTAGTTCCAGGAGTTTTTTTGTTGATTCTTTCATTTTTTGTAAACTTTCTCTTTTTTTTTTTTTTTTTTTTTGTGGTGGTACGCAGGCCTCTCACTGTTGTGGCCTCTCCCGCTGCGGAGCACAGGCTCCGGACGCGCAGGCTCAGCGGCCATGGCTCACGGGCCCAGCCGCTCCGCGGCATGTGGGATCTTCCCGGACTGGCACACAAACCCATGTCGCCTGCATCAGCAGGTGGACTCTCAACTGCTGCGCCACCAGGGAAGCCCTGTAAATTTTCTCTTTTTAAAAAATTAATTAATTAATTAATTTTTGTCTGTGTTGGGTCTTTGTTGCTGCACACGGGCTTTTCTCTAGTTGTGGCGAGCAGGGGCTACTCTTTGTTGCAGTGCATGGGCTTCTCATTGCGGTGGCTAGCTTCTCTTGTTGCAGAGTACGGGCTATAGGCACACGGGCTTCAGTAGTTGTGGCTTGCAGGCTCTACAGTGCAGGCTCAGTAGTTGTGGCGCACGGGCTTGGTTGCCCGTGCATGTGTGATCTTTCCGGACCAGGGCTCGAACCTGTGTCCCCTGCATTGGCAGGTGGATTCTCAACCACTGCGCCACCAGGGAAGCTCTTTGTCAGTTTTCTACATAGATTATCATGTCATTTGTGAGCAAAGATAGTTTTATATCTTCTTTCTCAATCTGCATATCTTTGATTTCTCATTTTTGCCTTACTGCATTTGCAAGGACTTCCAGTATGATGTTGAAAAGGAGTTGTGAGAAGGGACATCCTTGTCTTTTTCCTGAATTACTGGAAAAGTTTCAGTCTTCTCACCATTAAGTATGATGTTAGCTGTATATTATTTGTAGGTAGTCTTTATCAAGTTGTTACTAGTTTAATGAAAGGTTTTTTATTTTTTGATCATGAATGGGTATTTGATTTTTTTCAAATGCTTTTCCTGCATCTACTGATATGATTATGTGATTTTTTTAGTCTGTTGATGTCATAGATTACATTAACTGATTTTTGAATGGTGAACCAGCCTTGCATATTTGGTATAAATCCCACTTTGTTGTGTATAATTTTAAAAAATTTGTTTTTGGATTCAATTTGCTAATATTTTGTTGAGGATTTTGAGGATTTTTGCATCTATGTTCGTGACAGATATTGGTCTATTCATTTTCTTTTAATGTCTGTCTGGTTTGGGTATTAGGGTAATGTTGGCCTCATAGAATGAATTAGGAAGCTTTCCTTCTGCTTCTGTCCTCTGAAAGAGATTATAGAGAATTTATATAATTTCATCCTTAAATATTTTGTAGAATTCCAAAAAACTACTAGAATTCATCAGTGAATTCAGAAAAGTTATATTTCTGAATTCTGTTATATTTCTATACTTTAACAATGAACTTATCAGAAAGAGAAATTAAGAAAACTATCCTATCAATCACATCAAAAAAATATCTAGGAATAAATCTAAGGAGGTAAAAGATTTGCATTCATACACAAACACACACACACAGTGGAATATTACTCAGCCGTAAAAAGAATGAAATATTCTCATTTGCAACAACATGGATGAACCGAAAGAGTATTATGCCAAGTGAAATAAATTTAGAGAAAGATAAATACTGTAAGATTTCACTTTTATGTGGAATCTAGAAAGAAAACAAATGAATAAATATAACAAAAGTTATAGATACAGAGAACAAACGAGTGGTTGCCAAAGGGGAGGGGTTGGTGGGGAGGAGAGAAATAGGTGAGGGAGATTAAGAGGTACAAACCTCCAGTTGCAAAATAAATGTCAGAGGTATGAAATGAATGGTATGGGGAGTATAGTCAGTCAATAACTATCTAATATCTCTGCATGGTGACATATCATAACTAGACTTATCATTGTGAACATTTTGAAATGTATAGGGAATGTCCAATGACTGTGTTTTGTAACAGGAACTAACATAGTGTTGCAGGTCAATTATACTTCAGAAACAAACTCATAGGAAAAGAGATCAGATTTGTGGTTACTAGAGGTGGGGAGTAGGGAGAGGGAGGATTGGATGAAGGCAGTCAAAAGGTGGAAACTTCCAGTTATAAGATAAGTACTAGGATTTTAATGTACAACATGATAAATATGACTAACAGTGCTGTGTGTTATATATGAAAGTTGTTGAGTTAATAAATCCTAAGAGTTCTCATCACAAGGAAACAATTTTTTCTATTGATTTAATTTTGTATCCATATGAGATGATGGATGCTCACTAAATCATTGTGATAATCATTTCACGATGTATGTAAGTCAAATCATTATGCTGTACACCTTAAACTTGTACAGTGCTGTTTGTCAATTATATCTCAATAAAACTGGAAGAAAAATTTGATAGAATTCAGCCATGAACCCATCTGGGCCTGGTGCTTTCTATTTTGGAAGGTTAATAATTTTTTTTTTGATCAGCTCTTCTTTTAATGTTGATCCATAGAAGTTCAGAAACACTGACCTGTAGGGTCAAGTGCAAACTCCTTAGAGCAACATGTGTCTTGTCTCCATCACCCTCCAGCCTCCATCCTGCACCTTCCCCCATGCCTGCTTCTTACTTGACTAGAGCTGGAAGGTTAATAATTTTTGATTCAATTTATAAAATAGATAAAGGTCTAATCAGACTGTCATTTCTTTTCATGTGAGTTTTGGCTGCTTGGGTCTTTCAAAGAATTGGGCCATTTAATCCAGGTTCTCAAATTTGTGGACATAGAGTTGTTCATAGTATTCCTTTTAATGCTCTTTAAATTTTTCAAGGGTTCTATAGTGATGTTCCCTCTTTCATTTCTGATGTTAATAATTTGTGCCTTCAACATTTAGAGAAGAGCTAACACCTATCCTTCTCAAACTCCTCCAAAATATAGCAGAGGGAGGAACACGCCCAAACTCATTCTACGAGGCCACTATCACCTTGATACCAAAACCAGACAAGGACATGTCACAAAGAAAGAAAACTACAGGCCAATATCACTGATGAACATAGATGCAAAAATCCTCAACAAAATACTAGCAAACAGAATCCAACAGCACGTTAAAAGGATTGTACACCATGATCAAGTGGGATTTATTCCAGGAATGCAAGGATTCTTCAAAATACGCAAATCAATCAACGTGATAAACCATATTAACAAATTGAAGGAGAAAAACCATATGATCATCTCAATAGATGCAGAGAAAGCTTTCAACAAAATTCAACACCCATTTATGATAAAAACCCTGCAGCAAGTAGGCATAGAGGGAACTTTCCTCAACACAATAAAGGCCATATTATGACAAACCCACAGCCAACATCATCCTCAATGGTGAAAAACTGAAAGCATTACCACTAAGATCAGGAACAAGACAAGGTTACCCACTCTCACCACTCTTATTCAACATAGTTTTGGAAGTTTTAGCCACAGTAATCAGAGAAGAAAAGGAAATAAAAGGAATCCAAATCAGAAAAGAAGAAGTAAAGCTGTCACTGCTTTCAGATGACATGATACTATACATAGAGAATCCTAAAGATGCTACCAGAAAACTACTAGAGCTAATCAATGAATTTGGTAAAGTAGCGGGATACAAAATTAATGCACAGAAATCTCTGGCATTCCTATATACTAATGATGAAAAATCTGAAAGTGAAATCAAGAAAACATTCCCATTTACCACTGCAACAAAAAGAATAAAATATCTAGGAATAAACCTACCTAAGGAGACAAAAGACTGGTATGGAGAAAATTATAAGACACTGGTGAAAGAAATTAAAGATGATACAAATAGATGGAGAGATATACCATGTTCTTGCATTGGAAGAATCAACATTGTGAAAATGATTCTACTACCCAAAGCAATCTACAGATTCAGTGCAATCCCTATCAAACTACCACTGGAATTTTTGATATAATTAGAACAAAAAATTTCCCAATTTGTATGGAAACACAAAAGACCCCGAATAGCCAAAGCAATCTTGAGAACGAAAAACGGAGCTGGAGAAGTCAGGCTCCCTGACTTCAGACCATACTACAAAGCTACAGTAATCAAGACAGTATGGTACTGGCACAAAAACAGAAAGGTAGATCAATGGAACAGGGTAGAAAGCTCAGAGATAAACCCATGAACATATGGTCGCCTTATCTTTGATAAAGGAGGCAGGAATGTACAGTCGAGAAAGGACAGCCTCTTCAATAAGTGGTGCTGGGAAAACTGGACAGGTACATGTAAAAGTATGAGATTAGATCACTCCTTAACAGCATACACAAAAATAAGCTCAAAATGGATTAAAGACCTAAATGTAAGGCCAGAAACTATCAAACTCTTAGAGGAAAACATAGGCAGAACACTCTATGACATAAATCACAGCAAGATCCTTTGTGATCCACTTCCTAGAGAAATGGAAATAAAAACAAAAATAAACAAATGGGACCTAATGAAACTTCAAAGCTTTTGCACAGCAAAGGAAACCATAAACAAGACCAAAAGACAACCCTCAGAATGGGAGAAAATATTTGCAAATGAAGTAACTGACAAAGGATTAATCTCTAAAATTTATAAGCAGGCCATGCAGCTCAATAACAAAAAAACAAACAACCCAATCCAAAAACGGACAGAAGACCTAAATAGACATTTCTCCAAAGAAGATATACAGACTGCCAACAAACACATGAAAGAATGCTCAACATCATTAATCATTAGAGAAATGCAAATCAAAACTACAATGAGATATCATCTCACACCAGTCAGAATGGCCATCATCAAAAAATCTAGAAACAATATATGCTGGAGAGGGTGTGGAGAAAAGGCAACACTCTTGCACTGCTGGTGGGAATGTGAATTGGTACAGCCACTATGGAGAACAGTATGGAGGTTCCTTAAAAAACTACAACTAGAAATACCATATGACCCAGTAATCCCACTACTGGGCATATACCCTGAGAAAACCGTAATTCAAAAAGAGTCATGTACCAAAATGTTCATTGCAGGTCTATTTACAATAGCCAGGTGATGGAAACAACCTAAGTGTCCATCATCGGATGAATGAATAAAGAAGACGTGGAACATATGTACAATGGAATATTACTCAGCCCTAAAAAGAAATGAAATTGAGCTATTTGTAATGAGGTGGATGGACCTGGAGTCTGTCATACAGAGTGAAGTAAGTCAGAAAGAGAAAGGCAAATACCGTATGCTAACACATATATATGGAATTTAAGAAAAAATGTCATGAAGAACCTAGGGGTAAGACAGGAATAAAGACACAGACCTCCTAGAGAATGGACTTGAGGATATGGGGAAGGGGAAGGGTAAGCTGTGACAAAGTGAGAGAGTGGCATGGATATATATACACTACCGAACGTAAAATAGATAGCTAGTGGGAAGCAGCCACATAGCACAGGGAGATCAGCTCTGTGCTTTGTGACCACCTAGAGGGGTGCGATAGGGAGGGTGGGAGGGAGGGAGGTGCAAGAGGGAAGAAATATGGGAACATATGTATATGTATAATTGATTAACTTAGTTATAAAGCAGAAACTAACACACCATTGTAAAGCAATTATACTCCAAAAAAGATGTGAAAAAAAAAGAACTAAGAAAAATAATTTGTGTCTTCTTTTTTTCTTAGCCTGGTTAACAGGCTTATTAATTTTATCAGTTGTTTAAATACCAGCTTTTGTTTTCATTTATTTTCTCTATTGATTTCCTTTTTTAAATTTCATTGATTTCTGCTCTAATTCTTATTATTCCTCTTCTTTCTGCTTGCTTTTGATTTAATTTCCTCTTTTTTCCAGTTACTTAAGGTGGAAACTTACTGATTTTAGATATTTCTTATTTTCTAATATATGCATTGAATGTTATAAATTTCCTTCTATGTACTGCTTTTGCTGCATCCCACACATTTTGATAAGTTGTGTTTTCATGTTCATTTAAATTATTTTAAAGTTTCTGTTGAAATTTCTGCTTTGACCCATGTTTTATTTACAGTATTGTTTAATCTTTACATATTTTGGAATTTTCATGTTATCTTTCTATTATTGATTTCTATTTTAATTCCATTGTGGTCTAACAGCAGATATTATATGATTTCTATACTTCAGATTTGTTAAAGTATGTTTTATGGCTCAGAATGTGGTCTTTCTTGGTGAATATTCCATTTGAATTTGGTAAGAATGGATCTAGTAGTCTGTACATTTCAATTATATCCAATTGATTGATGGTGTTGCTGCATTCGACTATGTTCTTACTGATTTTGTGCCTGCTCTGTCTGTCCATTTCTGAGAGAGAGGTGTTGAAATCTTCAAAAATGATAGTAGATTCATCTGTTTCTCCTTGCTGTTCTATCAGTTTTTGCCTAACATAGTTTGATGCTCTGTTGTTAGGCTCATACATGTTAAGAATTGTTATGTTTTCTTGGAGAACTGACCTCTTTATCATTATGTAATGCCCTTCTTTATCCCTGATAATTTTCCTTACATTGAAATGTGCTCTATCTGAAATTAATATAGCTACTCCTGCTTTCTTAGGATAGTGTTAGCATGGTATATTTTTCTCCATCCATTTACTTTTTATCTCTATGTGTCTTTATATTTAAAGTGGGTTTCTTGTAGACAATGTATAGTTCAGGCATTTAAAAAAAATCCGTTTGGACAATCTCTTTTTAATTGGTGCACTTAGGCCATTGAAATTCAAAATGATGATAGATACAGTTGGATTAATATCTACAATATTGTACTGTTACAGTCTTCTATTTGTTGTTCTTGTTCTTTTTTCCTGTGGTTGTCTTCCACTCTTCTTCTGCCTTTTGTGGTTTTAGTTGAGTATTTTATATGATTCCATTTTCGCTCTTTTCTTAGCATATAGGTTATACTTTAAAAAACTTTTCTTAGTGGTTGCTCTAGAGTTTGCAATATACATGTACCACTAATCCAAGTACACTTTCAAATAACACTGTACCACTTCATGAGTAGTGTGAGTACCTTATAATATCAAAATTCCTCCCTCCCACCCCTTGTATCATTGCTGTCATTTATTTCACTTTATTCTAAGTGTTATTTATTTCACTTTATTCTCTCTATATATACATATATATATACACAGAGAGAAGATATATAAATATGCACACAGTATTGAACACATTTTTATTGTTATTATTTTGAACAGTTATCTGTTAGATCAGTTAAGGGCAAGAAAAAAAATTTTATTTTACCTTCACTTATCCCATCTTCCATGCTCTTACTTTATGTACATCCAAGTTTCTGACCTGTATTATTTCTCTTCTCTCTGGAGAACTTCTTTTACCATTTCTTGCAAGGTCAGACGGTTGGCAACAAATTGCCTCAATTTTTGTTTGTCTGAGAAAGTCTTTATGTCTCCTTTACTTTTGAATGGTATTTTCACAGGGTATAGAATTGTAAGTTGATGCTGTTTTTATCTCAGTACTAAATATTTCACTCCACTCTCTTCTTGCTTGTATGGCTTCTAAGAAGTTGGATATAATTCTTATCTTTGCACCTAAATTTTAAGATCAGGTGTTTTTTTCCTCTGGCTTGTTTCAGGACTTTTTTCTTTATCTTTGATTTTCTGTAATTGGAAAATTATATGCATAGGTGTAGTTTTTGGTATTTATCCTGCTTGGTGTTCTCAGAGCTTCCTGGGTCTGTGGTTTGGTATTGGACATTAATTTGGGGAAATTTTCAGTCATTATTGTTTCAAATGTGTCTTCTGTTCCTTTCTTTTTTCTTTTGGTATTCCCATTACACTTATATTATACCTTTTGCAGTTGTCCCACAGTCCGTTGACATTCTCTTCTTTTTTTTTTTTTTCAGTCTTTGTTCTCTTTGCTTTTCTGTTTTCAAGGATTCTCTAGCTCATAGATTCTTTCCTCAGCCCTGTCAAGTTTATTAAAAAGTCCATCAAAGACAATCTTCATGTTTGTTACAGTGTTTTTTACCTCTGGCATTTCTTTTTGCTTCTTTCTTAGCCTATCCAGCTCTCTGCTTATGTTGCCTGTCTACTTTATTCATTGGAACCCTTAGCATATTAATCATAGTTATTTTAAATTCCTGGCCTGATAATTCCAACATCACTGCCATGTCTGGTTCTGATGCTTACTGTCTCTTCAAATTGTGTTTTTTGCCTTTTGGTATGCCTTGTACTTTTTTCTTGGTAGTGGGATTTGACATACTTGGTAAACGGAACTACTGTAAATAGGCCTTTAGTAATGTGGTGGCTAGGTGTGGAAGAGGGAGAGGCCTATAGTCCTATGACTAGTTTTCAGTCTTTTCGTGAGTCTCTGCCTCTGAACTGTGAACTTCACACGTTTCTCTTTTTTTTCCTCCCCTCTTAACGTGGTACAGAATGGCTAGCGTACACTGGGGTTGAGTATTTCTCTTCCCCAGGTCAGTTAGTCTCTGATAATACCCCAGTAGGTTAGGCCCTGGTTCACTAGTTTCCCATGAGGGCAGGCCTTGTTAAGAACAGATTGCTTTAAGCTGTTTCAAAATGGTTCCTTTTTACCTTTTCCTGCCAAAGCCCAAGTGGATTTTTCTATGATATTTACTGTGGGAATCTGGTTGAGCTCCTGGAGATTAATCTGACGATATTGTGGGTATCCCCCTGTAACTATGTCCTCTTGGAGTTTTAACTCTCAGACTTGTCCACACTGAACCTCCAGCAGTCTGTCAACTACAGTTCTCAATTTCCTGCCCTAGCAGTGGTGCCCTTGGTAGTTTTTACTTGTGAATCTCTCTTGTGCTATGCGTCAACTCCTTGTATTTTTGCCAGTCTCCCCAATCTTGGGGGTAGTGGTTTGCCCTGTGTCCTCACCTCTCTTTTGGATCCAAGAAGAGTTGTTGATTTTTAAAAGTCTTTCCAGTTTTTTACTTGTTAGGATGGAGTTGTGCCTTCCAAGATCCTTACATGTGGAGCCATAAACTGGAAGTGTGATTTGATTTTTAAGCTTGGCTTCCTTACCATCACCCCTGGATCAGAATACCTTAATTTTCAGTCTGTGTTTGGTCAGAGGTTCTGATAAGCTCCTTGAGCCACTCAGGCTCAAGTCTCTTCGCTGATGGATCTGTGTATGCCTTGAGGAATGCTTTCTAGTCCCACATTTCCCTCTGATTGTTCCTGAGCGGGTGCAGCCTAGAACATATGCATAGCCTTTTGTATCCCCAGGGATGAGTGTGACCCTAGGATTATTCTTCTTGTCTCTCCCTGGTTCTCTCTGTTCAAACTTCTGGCTTGTCTGCTATTTCACTTGTTGCTACTACTATCTTGGAGGTACCAGCCCCTTCTTAATTGCTTACCAGCAAGATCTCCATTGTTTTTGACTATGCCCTTAGGTAGGAATCTCTCCTTGCTCTGTTCCAAATAAAGTCATTCCCCTTAGGCAGAAATGCTGAGCTCTTCCTCTTTGTTGCCCACTTCTTCCCCTGGGTAGAAACTGGCACACCGCTGCAGCTGGGGGCAGGAGCATGGCAGCTACTCTTGCAGTGACACCCCTACTATATGAGTAGATGTTGGAGAGATGGTAGCCCCTAATCTACTTAGCATGCCCTCCTGTCCTGCATCCTCTGCCAAATGAGCCAGCCTGGGTGAAGGGGATTAGGGTCCCAGTATTCTTCAGCTGTTACCCCTGGGGTAGAGCCCTTACCCTAAGAGTGAGAACTGAGTGGGGAAAGGAAGACCCAGTCCTCTCGTTGTGCCTGCCAATAATAGCACTTCTGCAACACAGATCTGGGAATGATGAGAGTGGCTGGCAGCCTGAGTCTAGGACCTGGAGGGAGAGGTAATTCCCGCTTTCTTTTTGTTTTAAATTGAAGTTGATTTTCAACATTATATCAGTTTCCGGTGTACAGCATAGTGATTTGATATTTTTGTATATTACAAAATGATACCACAATAAGTCGTTACCACTTTTCACCATACAAAGTTATTATAGTATTATTGCCTATATTCCCTATACTGTACATTATGTCCCCGTGACTTACTTATTTTATAACTGGAAGTTTGTGCCTCTCTATCTCCGTCACCTATTTCACTCATCTCCCTACCCCACTCCTGAATTCCTATTTTCTTGACAGCACTCATCTGGTGTAGCCTCCATGACATGGAGGTGGTGTGGATAGGAGCAGGTCATGGCTCAAATGCCACAGACTCCCACTGTTGTTACTGAGATTCAGTTGATTTTTTAAAAATAAATGTTTTTCCATTTGCTGTATGCCCTTAGGACACTTTCCAGAGACCTTAAATGGTTGTTTTAATGATTTTTCCAGGCAAGTGGTTGTTTCACTGGGGAGAGGGGGTCCAAGAGCTCCTTAATACCACTGTTGCAGAAGTTCCATTTTCATTGATTATTTTGAAAACTGGAAGTAGGAGGTTTAATGTACCAACAGAGACCTCTATGAGATAGGGCTTACAATGAGGCCATTATAATGTAGGCCAGCATTATATCCTTGTTAGCAAGCTGAAAACTCAGTTTGGTAGCTATGGGTCTTTTAAAAAGTAAAAGTAAAAGGAATACTTCAAAGTAATGGCTTCAATTTACTCCAGTTCACCAAAATTTTATTGACTTCCTCCCTTGGAATACCAATTTTATGGTGAGTGATCTTTGTTTTACTTTAAAGCTTTTTTTAGAAAACCTGAGGCTCATATTAATACATTATTTGTGGTTATTAGAATGTCCCATAGGTAATATGGTATGGTAACTAAAGCAGAGAACTGAAAGTCAAATTTCTTTTCTCCCCATCCCCTTACTCTCATTTTTAATACCAATCTAGGAAATATTAGAAATCACTTAACTGCTAAATTGGTTCATTCAGCTGCAAAATGGAACTAATATTGTGCGTCACAAGGGTGTTGTGAAGCTTAATAAATATTGCTAAAGCATTTGTTTCCATGAAAACTCCTGTATTTGTTTTATTTTAAAAATATATTTCTTACACTTTAAAATGTGCCCATAAAGTAAGGGCTTGTACACACATGTAAAATAGTTTAATCTAGTGTATATATAGCCAAATGGAAAAGAGCAGTAATATAATTATAGTGTTGATTTATTGGATATATATCCTGAGGAAGTTGTGGTTTTCCTTTCTTTTTTTTTAAATGGGTGTTGAATTTTGTCAAAAGCTTTTTCTGCATCTATTGAGATGATCATATGGTTTTTATTCTTCAATTTGTTTCTTCATTGATTGATTTGTGTATATCAAAGAATCCTTGCATCCCTGGGAAAAATGCCACTTGATCATGGTGTATGATCCTTTTAATGTGTTGTAGGATTCTGTTTGCTAGTATTTTGTTGAGGATTTTTGCATCCATGTTCATCAGTGGTATTGGTCTGTAATTTTCTTTTTTTGTAGTATCTTTGTCTGGTGATGGTAGCCTCATAGAATGAGTTTGGGAGTGTTCCTTGCTCCGCAATTTTTTGGAAGAGTTTGAGAAAGATGGGTGTTAGCTCTTCTCTAAATGTTAGAATTCGCCTGTGAAGCCATCTGGTCCTAGACTTTTGTTTGTTCGAAGATTTTTAATCACAGTTTCAATTTCATTACTTGTGATTGTTCTTTTCATATTTTCTATTTCTTCCTGGTTCAGGCTTGGAAGGTTATACCTTTCTAAGATTTGTCCATTTCTTCCAGGTTGTCCATTTTATTGGCATAGAGTTGCTTGTAGTAGTCTCTTAGGATGCTTTGTATTTCTGAAGTGTCTGCTGTAACTTCTCCTTTTTCATTTCTAATTTTATTGATTTGAGTCCTCTCCCTCTTTTTCTTGATGAGTCTGCTAATGGTTTATCAATTTTATCTTCTCAAAGAACCAGCTTTTAGTTTTATTGATCTGTGCTGTTGTTTTCTTTGTATCTATGTCATTTATTTCTGCTCTGATCTTCATGATTTCTTTCCTTCTGCTAACTTTGGGTTTGGTTCTTCTTTCTCTAGTTCCTTTAGGTGTAAGGTTAGATTATTTATTTGAGATTTTTCTTGTTTCTTGAGGTAGCCTTGTATAGCTATAAACTTCCCTCTTAGAACTGCTTTTGCTACATCCCATTGGTTTTGGATTGTCGTGTTTTCATTGTCATTTGTCTCTAGGTATTTTTTGATTTCCTGTTTGATTTCTTCAGTGATCTCTTAGTTATTTAGTAACGTATTGTTTAGCGTCCATGTGTTTGTGTTTCTTACGTTTTTCTCCCTGTAGTTCATTTCTAATCTCATAGCATTGTGGTCAGAAAAGATGCTTGATATGATTTCAGTTTTCTTAAAGTTGCTGAGGCTAGATTTGTGACCCAAGATGTGAACTGTCCTGGAGAATGTTCCGTGCGTACTTGAGAAGAAAGTGTAATCTACTGTTTTTGAATGGAATGTCCTATAAATATCAGTTACATCTATCTGGTCTATCGTGTCATTTAAAGCTTGTGTTTCCTTATTTATTTTCATTTTGGATGATCTGTCCATTGGTGTAAGTGAGGTGTTAATGTCCCCCACTATTATTGTGTTACTGTCAATTTCCTCTTTTATAGCTGTTAGCAGTTGCCTTATGTATTGAGGTGCTTCTATGTTGGGTGCATATATATTTATAATTGTTATATCTTCTTCTTGGATTGATCCCTTGATCATTATTATATAGTGTCCTTTCTTGTCTCTTGTAACATTCTTTATTTTAAAGTCTATTTTATCTGATATGAGTATTGCTACTCCAGCTTTCTTTTGATTTCCATTTTCATGGAATATCTTTTTCCATCCCCTCACTTTCAGTCTGTATGTGTCCCTAGGTCTGAAGTGGGTCTCCTGTAGATAGCATATAGATGGGTCTTGTTTTTGTATACATTCAGCAAGCCTGTGTCTTTTGGTTGGAGCATTTAATCCATTCACGTTTAAGGTAATTATTGATATGTATGTTCCTGTGACCATTTTCTTAATTGTTTTTGGTTTGTTTTTGTAGGTCCTTTTCTTCTCTTGTGTTTCCCACTTAGAGAAGTTCCTTTAGCATTTGTTGTAGAGCTGGTTTGGTGGTGCTGAATTCTCTTAGCTTTTGCTTGTCTGTAAAGCTTTTGATTCTCCATCGAATCTGAATGAGATCCTTGCCAGGTAGAGTAATCTTGGTTGTAGGTTCTTCCCTTTCATCACTTTAAGTATATCATGCCGCTCCCTTCTGGCTTGTAGAGTTTCTGCTGAGAAATCAGCTGTTAACCTTATGGGAGTTCCCTTGTATGTTATTTGTCGTTTTTCCCTTGCTGCTTTCTATAATTTTTCTTTGTCTTCAAGTTTTGCCAATTTGATTACTGTGTGTCTTGGCATGTTTCTCCTTGGGTTTATCCTGTATGGGACTCGCTGCACTTCCTGGACTTGGGTGGCTATTTCCTTTCCTATGTTAGGGAAGTTTAGACTATAATCTCTTCAGATATTTTCTCTGGTCCTTTCTCTCTCTCTTCTCCTTCTGGGACCCCTATAATGCGAATGTTGTTACGTTTAATGTTGTCCCAGAGGTCTGTTAGGCTGTCTTCATTTCTTTTCATTCTCTTTTCTTTATTCTGTTCCACAGCACTGAATTCCACCATTCTGTCTTCCAGGTCACTTATCCGTTCTTCTGCCTCAGTCATTCTGCTATTGATTCCTTCTAGTGTAGTTGTCATTTCAGTTATTGTATTGTTTATCTCTGTTCTTTAATTCTTCTAGGTCTTTGTTAAACATTCTTGCATCTTCTTGATCTTTACCTCCATTGTTTTTCCGACGTCCTGGATCATCTTCACCGTCTTTATTCTGAATTCTTTTTCTGGAAGGTTGCCTATCTCCACTTCATTTAGTTGTTTTTCTGGGGTTTTATCTTGTTCCTTCATCTGGGACATAGCCCTCTGCCTTTTCATCTTGTGTATCTGTCTGTGAATGTGGTTTTTGTTCCACAGGCTGCAGGATTGTAGTTCTTCTTGCTTCAGCTGTCTGCCCTCTGGTGAATGAGACTATCTGTGGTTTTCTAAAGTTAGAAAGTATTGCTTTATGTAATTGATTTTTATGTATCAATTGGCTAATCATCTGTTGTAGTGCAAAATAGAAAAGTTGTAATTAAGTATAATTATAACACGTCTTCTTAGTAATATGTAGTCTTGAAAAAATATATATAATTTGAAATAAATATGTATTTATATGTATTTTTTTCCTTTTTTAATGATAGACAAAGCTATGATACTGGGAAGATGGATAAGCTTTCTGTTCCACAGGAAATGCTGGTAAGGATTATGTTAAATATTGCAGAAGTAGGTTCAAGAAATACAGTTTATGTTATTGTAAGAAAATTATGATAGGCTGTCCCTCCATTTGTGAGTAGATTATTCACTGGGCACATCATTTAATATCTCAGTGCATTAGTTTCTGTAAAGTTAATATAGAATTACCCTCCAGGTAAATTCTTGTACCCATGAATTAATTAATACATGTAAAGTGCTTAGGACAATGTTTGGCTATATAAGTTTTAGTATTTGTTTGCATGTTCAAAAATTCTAGGTTTCTTTAACCACCCAGATAGAACATGCTTGGTATGGAAGTTAATTTTAATATTTTATCAAGTAAAATGTGATTATGTAAATAAATCTGATTTAAAACTAATTTAATGCATGCCATAGCAGAATGGAATTTTTTTGAATATCCGTCTCTGCTTCTTACCATTATTACAGTATATCCCACAAAATGTAACTGAATACATACACACACATACACATATATATCTATACATATATTTATATGTATATACACACACACACACATATATATATATCAATATATCTAACAATGTGGTAGATGGGGAAAAAAAGAGAAGTATAAAACGTGGCCTCTGCCCTTAAATAGCTTATGTTTAAAGGATGAAACTAATACAGGTGAATACAATGGAATATTATTCAGCCACGAAAAGGAAGGAAATTCTGACACATGCTACAACATAGATGAACCTTGAGGACATTATGCTAAGTGAAATAAGCCATTATCAAAAAGACATACTGTATGATTCCAGTTCAGTGAGATATGTTGGGTAGTCAAATTCATAGAGGTGGAAAATAGAATGGTGGTTGCAGAGGTTTGGAGGGAGGAGAACATGGGGAGCTATTGTTTAATGGGTAGAGAGTTCAATTTTGTGAGATTAAAAGAGTTCTGGAGATGTATGGTGGTGCTGGTTGCACAACAGTGTGAGTATACTTAATGCTACTGAACTGTACACTTAAAAATGGTTAAAATGGTCAATTTTATGTTATGTGTATTTCATCACAATTAAAAATAATGAAAATATATTATGATAGTGTCATATAATAGAATATCGTATAACAACGAGAATAGACTACAATAATTGTAACAGTATGGATGTTCTCACATATAATGTTGAACAAACAGAGCAAAATACAAAGTAGTACATACTGTATGATTCCATAAATGTGAATGCCAAAAGCAGGTAGAACTAATACATGGTGTTGGAAGTCAGATAATTGGTTACCCTTGTTTGGAATTGTGTCTGAAAAGAGATATGAGATGAGACTAATGTTCTGTTTCTTGATTTCTGTGTTGTTAACATATGTGTGCTCACTTTGTGAAAATTCAGAGTTGTACCATTGAGATTTTGGAACTTTTTTGTATGTATTTTATACTTCAATTAAAATTTCAAAAAAAGATTTATAAAAATGAGTACAAGTGAAACAATTTGGGAAAAATAAGTGATAAACTGTGTGGTACTAACCTGAAGTATACGCAAAGGCATGCAGAAAAGGGGAATATTAATGTTGACTAGAATAGTTGAAGAAGCCTTTTGGTAGGAGATAGGCCTCGAAAAGCAGATGGGGTTCATGTAGTTAAAAGGGAGGGAGAAGGGAATATGAGGCAAGGGATCTAGGTGAGAAGACGTCTGGAGGAGGAAATGAGGATGGAAGGTAGGATTTAAGTGTGATTGAAATCTAATATTCATATTGCAAGGTATGGAGAAGTAAGATTATAAAATAGTTTTTCTTTCATGCTAGCAGTATTTTATTGTGGTATAACTTAAATAAATATATACACTAAATTGCACAAATTTTAAAGTTGTACAGCCTGATGAGTTTCAGTTTATCTATATAGTTTTGTAACTACCACACAGATCAAGATACAGAACTTTCCATCACCCTCAAAAGTTACCTTGGCCCCTTTCCAGTTAATAGCCATTCATACCCCCATGATAAAACCACTATTCTGACTTTTATTGCTGTAGAATATTTTTGGCTTATCTTGAACTGTGTATAAATGAAATCATACAGTATGTACTGTTTTATGTCTGGCTTCTTTTGCTTAACATAATAGTTTTGAGGTTCATCCATTTTGTTTTATCTTTCTGATTATTTGACCCTTTTACTATTACGAAATAGCTACAGTCTTTCTCAGAGATGCCATATTTACTCCATCAGAGTCCTCTGGGGAAGTTTATAAGTTGAGAGTTGCTCCACAGTAATAATAATGATATTAAGTACATTATATCCATCTTGGTTTTTGAATTAAAAAACTGAAAGGTATCACACCCTAAAAGTCATTTTTCTAGGGTTCGCAGAGCCCTAATGTGCTTAACATTTTTTTTTTAAATTAGAAGAACACCTTTGCCTGATCCTACTGTCCTCATTACACTTAGAGGCAGAATAGAATCTTCATTGAAATAGGCCTCCTACTTTCAAAATGTGAATCTATAGTTAAATAAGTCTGTGCTAAGTAGAGTTATTCCCCTTGTCAGTGTAGATCTGGCTGGAGAAACTGAATTATGAAATACTTTATTAATTTTAAAACTTGGTTGAGTTGGGAAAAATCTTGTCTATAGGAAAGTATATCTGCTCCTAGTGAAAAGGTGGTATATGAGCCCTTGGTCCAATTGGTTAATCTCAACTAGGCTATAAAGTCTTTGAGAGAGGGATTATGTCTTTCTATTTATTTCTTTTGATGGAGGCCTAATATAATGTTACCTAAACAGTAGGTGGTAAGATGATTACATTAAATATTGCTGTGCTTTAATTTCCTTATTTTTAAAGTGGGGATGATTAAGTACTTTACCACTAAAACAGTGTTAAGAAAATAATTATATTAACACAATTATATTAAATTTAAATAAACTATTACTGTAAAATTCTCAGATGGTATTTGGTGTGGGTAGCATAATGATGAGACATATCCTAAGACTATGTGGTTGCTTAAGGAAATGCTATTTCATAATTATGACTGAGGTTTGAGAAATGCCTGTCACTGTGTAAGTGCTAGTCAGCTGTTGTATTGCAGTTAAACCCTCAGCTGTGTGTGTTTTTTTTCTATTTTTAATTATAGGGTAAAGTTCTACGGTTACTAGCCACTGCTTATATGGATTGGGACGGCAAAGAATATTATAAGGCTCTCAGCGCTGTAAACCTAGCAAACAAGGTATAAGAGGTTTTTTACTTTTGAAAATTAACTTAATGAAATTTTGAAAGCATTGATTCACATTTTGAAATCCAGTGTAGACATTTGCTCCAGTATTCCTGTTTTTTTTTTTTAAACAACAGATTGTTACAATGTCTTCTGCAGCACAGAAAGGAAGAATAAAATATACCTCTGACAACAGATATTTTTGAAAAAAATTTTCTTTTGCACAAAACAGAAAAGGTTCTCCGATGTGAGTAAATTTTAGGATAAAGTAAATGATAAAATAGGCAGATAATGGGATTTAGTTTAAGAAAACCAACATCAGTCTTTCACTTTCAGCTGATGCTCATACATACATACATACTCATATACATACATACATACAATACCTCTATACTCCTGGATAAGGAATATTGATAGGCTGATGCCTGTTTAAAGAGATTCAATTAGGATCAATGTGTTTTACTCTATAAGGCGATTAAATATACTGATACATTTTTAAAAATTTTTATTTATTTTGGCTGCATTGGATCTTCGTTGCTGGGCGCGGGCTTTCTCTAGTTGCGGTGAGCAGGGGCTACTCTTTGGTGCGGTGCACGGGCTTCTCATTGCGGTGGCTTCTCTTGTTGTAGAGCATGGGCTATAGGCACGCAGCTTCAGTAGTTGTAGCACATAGGCTCAGTCGTTGTAGCACGTGGGCTCTAGAGCGCGGGCTCAGTAGTTGTGGCACATGGGCTTATTGCTCCATGGCATGTGGGATCTTCCCAGACCAGGGATGGAACGCTTGTCCCCTGCATTGGCAGGCGGATTCTTAACCACTGCACCACCAAGGAAGTCCCTGATACATTTTCAAAAGATTTTTTCGACAAGATGGGAAGCATGAAAGTGAATAGTTGAATTTATCAGAATATTAAATTGCCCAAAGAAACC
This sequence comes from Aethalodelphis obliquidens, assembly GCF_003676395.1. Lineage (NCBI taxonomy): Eukaryota > Metazoa > Chordata > Mammalia > Artiodactyla > Delphinidae > Aethalodelphis > Aethalodelphis obliquidens. Next base: position 6,507,393 of record NW_020838029.1, on the reverse strand, counting down.
ATTTACTTGAATTATATTTTCCTGAAATTTGTCAACGTGGTTGGGGTTATTTAATGCTGAAAAACGTATTTTACATTAATATTTTTAAATTAAAAAATATTAATATACATGAACATATTCAAAAGCTGCATCCTTTTTTTTTTTTTTGCATTTGCTAAGATGCAAATCTAAATAAAAAATAGGATCCAAGACAACGGAGGAGGCTGCATACTAGCTACATGGCTTCTTGTCAGCATGTCTCTTTGTTCACTGGATACAGAAGTTGCAGTTTTTATTACAATAATCGTCCATCTGCATTACTCCTGACATCACATTTAATAGCCTAATTATTGACCCTGGACATTGATGAACTGGGTGCATTAGGATTTCAGTGGCAATATACACTTAAAAGAGTTTTATTTGTAAATAATTTCAAACCTAGAGAAAGATTGAAAGGATAAGAATAGTTCAAAGAATACCCGTCTATTTACTTTACCCAGAATCACCTGTTATTAACATTTTGTGCATTCTCTCTTCTCTGTATTATTGAGGAAATATAATTCATATATTCATCTTATTGAGGGTAATATATATTGATATCTATAATAATAATATATGTTATATACACTCAGTAGTGAACTGTATAGCATGTTTTTCTCTCCAACATAGGACTAATCAATCTAGGATTAGGTATTGCATTTATGAGACATGTCTCTTTAGTCCCCTGTAATCTGGAACATTTCTGTAGCCTTTCTTTTGACTTTTGTGTCACTGATATTTTGGAAGAATACATTAGCTTCCTACCTTGTTTTAAATGAAAATTCATTTGAGATTTATCTGATGTTTCCTTGTGATTAGACTCATATTATGCATTTGTGACTGGAATACTGCATGAGTGATATTGCGTCCCTTCTCAGGGCATCACATTTGGAGGCCCCTGATGTCCATCTGCTCCTCATTGGTGATAATACTGATCACCTGTTCAAAAGTGTGTATCTTCACTATATATTAACCATTTTTCCCTTGCAACCAATAAACACTTTAAAATTATGCATATACCCTGCTTTTTATTAAAAATTTCCTTAAGGGCTTCCCTGGTGGGGCAGTGGTTGAGAGTCCGCGTGCCGATGCAGGGGACACGGGTTCGTGCCCTGGTCCAGGAAGATCCCACATGCCGCGGAGCGGCTGGACCCGTGAGCCATGGACGCTGAGCCTGCGCGTCTGTGCTCCGCAGCGGGAGAGGCCACAACAGTGAGAGGCCCGCGTACCGCCAAAAAAAAAAAAAAAAAATCCTTAAGAATTAGTGTTCTTGCCTGAATCAATCTTATGATGGTTGCCAAATAATCATTTTCTAACTGTAGCATTCCCTTCTTATTTACCAGTTGGCACTCAGCATTCTACTGTAAGCAAGAGCTCTCCCTTCTCCCATTTATTTAATATTTATTTATTTACTTATTGATTTATTCATTTGTTATCAGGATTTATCAGGGTTTTTGTATTCCTATTTTTCCACTGACATAATTCATTACTCTTAATTATCTTTTAACAGTTTTATTTAGGTATAATTAACATACAGTAAACTGCCCATATTTAAAGTAAAAAATTTGATGAGTTTTGACATGTGTGTATATCTATGAAACAATCACCACAATCCGGATACTGAATATATACATCATTCCTCAAAGTTTCTTCACACCCTTTTGTCACCCCTCTTTCCCACTCTTCCCTAGGTAACAACTGATCTGCTTTCATAGATTAGTTTGCATTTTCTAGAGCTTTATACCAATGGAATCATAGAGAATGTACTCTAGTTTTGAATGGCTTCTTGCATTCAGTACAGTTATTCTGAGATGTTGTGTGTGTGCAGTTTATTCCCAGGGTTCCGTAATATCTTATTGTATGGATATATACCATATTTGCTCTTAAATCTACTTTATCTTTTATTGATATAGTTACTTTAGCTTTTTTTTGACTAGCGTTAGCATGGTGTATCTTGTTCTATTTGTTTTCCTATTTATGTCTTTATGTTTAAAATGCATCTCTTGTAAGCTGTATACAGTTGGGTTTTGCTTTTTTATCCACTCTGACAATCTCAGTCTTTTGACTGGGGTGTTTAGAATATTTACATTTGATGTGATTATTGATGTGGTTAAGTTTGAGTCTATCACCGTGTAATTGTTTATTTGTCCTGCATATTCTTTATTCCCCTTTTCTTCTTTTTTTTCTGCCTTCTTTTGTAAGTTTGTATTCAAGTGAGTTTTTCTTCAAAACAATTTATGAGTCCAATGTAGTTTTTATTCCAACCTCCTGAAGAATCCATGTTGAAATATTATGAAAATACGGATTTCCCTGGTGGCACAGTGGTTAAGAATACACCTGCCAACGCAGGGGACAAGGGTTTGAGCTCTGGTCTGGGAAGATCCCACATGCCGTGGAGCAAATAAGCCCTGTGACACAACTACAGAGCCTGCGAGCCACGACTACTGAAGCCCACATGCCTAGAGCCCGTGCTCCACAACAAGAGAAGCCACTGCAGTAAGACTGCGCACCACAACAAAGAGTAGCCCCCACTCTCCGCAACTAGAGAAAAGCCCGCATGCAGCAACAAAGACCCAATGCAGCTAAAGATAAATAAATAAATAATTTATTTATTTAAAAAAAGAGGAGTATTATGAAAATATTTGCAGGATCATCTGGAGGAATAAACAGTGAGACTACTCAGGGAAATACTGAAAAAGGAGAGTGATCATAGAGGCTTTGTCACATTACATATTTGAATAATTTTTTAGATTCAGTTTTATTTCTTCTGTTGGCTTATTAGTTGTAACTCTTTGTTTTGCTTTTCTACTGGTTTCTTTAGGGCTTATACTATATATCTTATCTTGGTCTACCTTCATATGTCATAATAGTGTACTTTTATATCTCCCAGCCTGGCCTTTATGCTACTGTTGTCATATGTTTTACTTTTACATATGTTATAAAATCCACAATACTATGTTATTATTTTTGTTTAAATTGTCAATTTTATTTTAAAAGAGATACAAATAAGAAAAAAACTTATGCATTTACACATGTAGTTACCATTTCAAGTAATCGTTATTCCTTTGTATACATCCAAATTTCCATTTGTTATTTTTCTTCTGCCTGAAGAACATTGTTTTGGGATTCTCCAAAGAGACTTTATAAAGAATTGGCTCATGCAGTTATGGAGGCTGGTGGGTCTCAAGATCTGCAGGATAAGTTGGCAAGACAGAGACTCAGGAAGGCTGATGGTATGGTTCCAGTCTGAGTCCAAAGGCCTGAGAACCAGGAGAGCCAATGATGTAGTTTCAGTCCAAAGGCTGGCAGGCCTGAAACGCAAGAAGGACCAGTGTTTCAGTTCCAGTCCGAATGCAGGAAAAAGCTGATGTCCAGTTCAAAAGCAGTCAGTCAGGAAGAGTTCTCTGTTACTCGGGAGAGGGTCAGCTTTTTTGTTCTGTTCAGGCCTTCAACTCATTGGATAAGGTGCACCCACATGCTGGGAAATCTGCTTTACCCAGTCTGTTTATCTATCTGTCTGTCTATCTATTTTTTTTTTTTCCGGTACGCGGGCCTCTCACTGTTGTGGCCTCTCCCATTGTGGAGCACAGGCTCTGGATGCGCAGGCTCAGTGGCCATGGCTCACGGGCCCAGCCGCTCCGTGGCATGTGAGATCTTCCCGGACCGGGGCACGAACCCATGTCCCCTGCATCGGCAGGCGGACTCTCAACCACTGTGCCACCAGGGAAGCCCTATCTATTTATTTATTTATAAATTTATTTACTTATTTATTTTTGGCTGCATTGGGTCTTCGTTGCTGCATGCAGGCTTTCTCTAGTTGTGGCGAGTGGGGGCTACTTTTCGTTGTGGTGTGTGGGCTTCTCACTGTGGTGGCTACTCTTGTTGTGGCTCACGGACTCTAGAGCACAGGCTCAGTAGCTGTGGGGCACGGGCTTATTTGCTCTGCGGCATGTGGGATCTTCCCGGACCAGGGCTCGAAACCGTTTCCCCTGCATTGGCAGGTGGATTCTTAACCACTGCACCACCAGGGAAGCCCCAGTCTATTGATTTAAATGTTAATCTCATCCAGAAGCACTCTCACAGAAAGACCAGAATAATGTTTGACAAAATATCTGGGTACCCTGTGGCGCAGTCAAGTTGACATATAAAATTAACCATCATTGACACCTTTTAACATTTCTTGTAGTGCTGGTCTATTGGTGATGACTTATTTCAGCATTTGTGCCTTTGAAAATGTCTTTATGTCACTTTATTAAAAATATATTTATTTATTTGGCTGCAGTCGGTCTTAGTTGTGGCATGTGGGATCTTCAATCTGTGTTGCAGTATGGGGGTTCTTAAGTTGCGGCATGCAAACTCTTAGTTGCAGCATGCATGTGGGATCTAGTTTCCCAACCAGGGATTGAACCAGGGCCCCCTGCATTGGGAGTGTGGAGGCTCAACCACTGGACCACCAGGGAAGTCCCTATTTCACATTATTTTTAAAAAATCTTTTTATTTTTAATACTTATAGAGTAACAGGAAGTTGCAAAAATTGTACAAAGAAAAATAATTAAAATAAAAGCAATAGATTCAGAAGAAAATTTTAACACCCCCCCCCCCGAAATAGTACAAAGAAGTCCCATGTACCCTTTACCAAGTTTCCTCTGATGGTTAACTGCTGCATTACTATAATACATCAAAAACAGCAGATTGTCATTGGTACATTGTACGTGTATAGTTTTATGCCATTTTATCCCATGTGTAGATGCATGTAAGTACCACTGCAGTAATATACAGAACTATCCCATCACCCCAAAGATTTTCCTCATACTACCCCTTCATATGCACACCCATACCTGCTCCACCCCCCACCATCCCTAAGCCCTTGCAAACACTATTCTTCATCTCTATAATTTTGTCATTCCAAGAATATTATATAAATGTAATCATACAGTTTATGACTTTTAGAAGATTAGCTTTTTTTACTTAGCATAATGCCCTTGAAATCCATTCAAGTTTCTGTGTGTATTAATACTTGGTTTCTTTTATCACTGAGTGGTGCATGGTATGGATGGTATCACAGTGTGTTTAACCATTCACCTACTAAAGGAAATATTGGTTGTTTTCAGATTTTGGCTATTATGAGTAAAGCTGCTATGGTATTTGTGTATAGGTTTTTATGGGGGATGTAAGTTTTCATTTTCCTGGATAAATGACTAGGTGTACAATTGTTGGGCTATTTTGTTTTTAAGAAATTGTCAAACTGTTTACCAGAGTGGCTGCACCATGTTGCATTCCTACCAACAATGTATGAGAGTTTTAGTTTCTTTTCCTTCTTGCTGGCATTTGTCATTGTCCCTGTTTTTGTATTTTAGCTGTTCTAATAGGTATGTAGTGCTTTTAATTTATACTTTCTTACTGGCTAATGATGTTGAACACCTTTGCAGGTGCTCCTCTTTGGTGAAATATCTCTTCGTAACACTTGTGCATTTCATACTTGGATTGCTCAAATTTTACTGTTGAGTTTGATAAGATAAGATATTCTAGATAAGAGTTGTTTGTCACATATGTGGATTGCAAATATTTTCTCCCTGTCTGTAAGCTGTCTTTTCATCTTCTTAACAGGGTGTGATTTATGGCCCAGGATATAGTATATCTTGGTAAACGTCCTGTGGACACTTGGGGGAAAAAAAGTGTATTCAGCTCTTTTGGGGTGGAATGTTGTATAAATGTCAATTACAGTTGACCCTTGAACAACATGGGTCGACACCCTGCACAGTTGAAAAGCCATGTATAACTTTATGGTGGGCCAGTCGTATCTGTAGTTCCATATGCATGGATCATGTAGTACTGTAGTATTTATTGAAAAAAATCCACACATAAGTGGACCTGCACAATTCAAACCCTTGTTGTTCAAGGGTCAGCTGTAGATCCTGTTGATTGATGATGTTGAGATCTTCTATATCTTTGCTGAGTTTTTGTCTAGTTCTATGAATTTTGAAGGTAGGGATGTTTAAATTTCCAACTATAATTGTGGATTTGTCTATTTCCTCTTTTATTTCTGTAAATTTTTACTTCAGATATTTTACAGCTCTTTTGTTTGGTGCATATGTATTTAGAGTTACTATTTCTTCATGGTAGATTGAGCCTATTATCATTCTATAATGTCTCTTTCTGTCCCTGGTAATTATTTTTTTGATGTACAGTCTACTTTATCTGATATGAATATAGCTATTCCTACTTTCATATTGTTAAATTTTTCACAGCATATAATTTGCCATCTTAACTGTTTTTAATTATACAGTATAGTGGCCTTGAGTACATTCATATTGTGAAACCATCACCAACATTCTTCTCCAGAACTCTTCATCTTGTAAAATGTAAACTCTGTACCCAATATATAATAACTCCCTATTCCTCTCTCTTCCAGTTCCTGGAAACCACCATTCTACTTTCAGTCTCTATGAATTTGACTACTCTAGATATCTCATATAAGTTAAAAAAAAACAGTATTTGTCCTTTTGTGACTGGTGTATTTCACGTAGCATAATGTCCTTGAGGTTCATCCACGTTGTAACATGTGTCAGAATTTCCTTTCTTTTTAAGACTGAATAATATTCCACTGTATGTATATACCACATTTTGCTTATACATTCATCCATTTATGCGCATGTTGGTTGTTTTCACCTTTGGCTATTGTGAATAATGCTGCTGTGAATGTGGGTGTACAAATAGCTGTTTGGTTCCCTGATTTCAATTTTTTGGGGGTATAAACCCAGAAGTGGAACTTCTAGATCATATTGCAATTCTATTTTTAATTTTTTTGAGGAAACACACTACTGTTTTTTCCGTAACAGCTGCACCATTTTAAATTTCAGCCAAAAGTATACAAGGGTTTCAATTTCTCCACATCCCTGCAAACACTGTTATTATTATTTTTTGATAGTAGACATGCTAATGGGTGTAGGGTGCACCATTTGATTTTTTTTTTTTTTTTTGTCTGCGTTCGGTCTTCGTTGCTGTGTGTGGGCTTTCGTGTGTTGTGGCGAGCGGGGGCTACACTTTGTTTCAGTGTGCAGCCTTCTCATTGAAGTGGCTTCTCTTGGTTGTGGAGCACAGGCTCTAGGCATGCGGGCTGCAGCAGTTGTGGCTCGTGGGCTCTAGAGCGCAGGCTCAGTAGTTGTGGCACATGGGCTTAGTTGCTCCGTGGCATGTGGGATCTTCCTGGGTCAGGGCTCAAACCCGTGTCCCCTTCATTGGCAGGCGGATTCTTAACCACTGCGCCACTAGGGAAGTCCCCCATTTGTTTTTTTTTTTTTTGAGGTACCCGGGCATCTCACTGTTGTTGCCTCGCCCGTTGTGGAGCACAGGCTCTGGACGCACAGTCTCAGTGGCCATGGCTCATGGGCCCAGCTGCTCCACGGCATGTGGGATCCTCCCGGACCGGGGCACAATCCCGTGTCCCCTGCATCGGCAGGCGGACTCTCAACCACTGCGCCACCAGGGAAGCCCCTCCATTTGTTTTTGAATGATACTGTTTCTGGGTATAGAATTTGAAATGGAGAGCTTTTTTTTTTTGAGAATTTTAAAGATATTGTTTACCGTTTGCATGTTACATCGTTTCTGATAAGAAATATGACACAGTCCTTATTTTTGTTCTTTATGTAACATGCCCTTTTTCTCTGGCTAATATTTGGATTTTCTGTTTGTCACTGGTTTTGAGCAGTTTGTTGATAATGTACTTTGAAGTAATTTTCTTTGTTTCTTGTGCTTGGGGCTCTTTGAGCATCTTGAATCTCTGGGATCATGGCTTTCATTATGTTTGGAAAGTTACAGTATTTTTTGAAATATTTTTTTCTGCTTCACCCTCAGACACTAATTACTCATATATTAGGTTGTTTGAAGTCGTTCCCACAGTTCACTTATGCTGTTGACATTTAAAAAGATTTTTGGGGGCAGGCTTCAAGATGGCAGAAGAGTAAGAGGTGGAGATCACCTTCCTTCCCACAAATACATCAGAAATACATCTACATGTGGAACAACTCCTACAGAACACCTACTGAACACTGGTAGACCTCAGACCTCCCAAAAGGCAAGAAACTCCCCATGTACCTGGGTAGGGCAAAAGAAAAAAGAGAGACAAAAGAATAGGGACGGGACCTGCACCAGTGGGAGGGAGCTGTGAAGGAGGAAAGGTTTCCACACACTTGGAAGACCCTTCGCGGGTGGAGACTGTGGGTGGCGGAGGGGGGAAGCTTTGGAGCCATGGAGGAGAGCGCAGCAAGTGGTGCAGAGGGCAAAGCGGAGAGTTTCCCACACAGAGGATCGGTGCTGACCAGCACTCACCAGCTCGAGAGGCTTGTCTGCTCACCCACCAGGGCAAGTGGGGGCTGCGAGCTGAGGCGGCTTTGGTCGGATCCCAGGGAGAAGACTGGGGTTGGCTGCATGAACACAGCCTGAAGGGGGCTAGTGTGCCAGAGCTAGCCGGGAGGGAGTCTAGGAAAACGTCTGGAGCTGCTGAAGAGGCAAGAGACTTTTTCTTGCCTCTTTGTTTCCTGCTGCGCGAGGAGACAGGATTAAGAGCACCGCTTATAAGAGCTCCAGAGATGGGCGTGAGCCACGGCTGTCAGTGCAGATCCCAGAGACGGGGATGAGACACTAAGGCTGCTGCTGCTGCAGCAGCCACCAAGAAGCCTGTGTGCAAGCACATGTCATTCTCCACACCTACCTTCCCAGGAGCCTGTGCAGCCCGCCACTGCCAGGGTCCCGTCATCCAGGCACAACTTCCCCGGGAGAACACACAGCACACCTCAGGCTGGTGCAACGTCACACTGGCCTCTGCCGCTGCAGGCTTGCCCTGCATTCCATACTCCTCCCTCCACCTGGCCTGAGTGAGTCAGCTCAGGCCAATCAGCTGCCCAATCAGCTGCTCCTTTAACCCCGTCCTGTCTGAGTGAAGAACAGACGCCCTCAGGCGACCTACACGCATAGGCGGGTCCAAATCCAAAGCTGAACTCTAGGAACTGTGCGAACAAAGAAGAGAAAGGGAAATTTCTCCCAGCAGCCTCAGGAACAGCAGATTAAATCTCCACAATCAACTTGATGTACCCTGCATCTGTGGAATACCTGAATAGACAACAAATCATCCCAAATTGAAGAGGTGGACTTCGGGAGCAACAATATATATATATATTTTTTCCCTTTTCCTCTTTTTGTGAGTGTGTATGTGTGTGCTTCTGCGTGTTATTTTGTCTGTATAGCTTTGCTTTTAACATTTGTCTTAGGGTTGTGCTGTCCTTTTTTTTTTTAGATATAGTTTTTAGTGCTTGTTATCATTGGTGGATTTGTTTTTTCGTAAGGTTGCTCTCTTCTTTCTTTTTTTATTACTTAAAATTTTTTTAATAATTATTTTTTAATAACTTTACATTATTTTATTTTATTTTATTTTTTTCTTTCATTATTTATTTATTTTTCCCTTTTATTCTGAGCCATGTGGATGACAGGCTCTTGGTGCTCCAGCCAGGCGTCAGGGCTGTGCCTCTGAGGTGGGAGAGCCAAGTTCAGGACATTGGTCCACAAGAGACCTCCCAGCTCCATGTAATATCAAACAGCGAAAATCTCTCAGAGATCTCCATCTCAATTCCAACACCCAGCTCCACTCAATGACCAGCAAGTTACAGTGCTGGACATACTATGCCAAACAACTAGCAAGACAGGAACACAACCCCACCCATTAGCAGAGAGGCTGGCTAAAATCATATTAAGGTCACAGACAACCTAAAAACACCACCAGATGTGGACTTGCCCACCAGAAAGACAAGATGCAACCTCATCCACCAGAACACAGGCATTAGTCCTCTCCACCAGGAAGCCTACACAACCCACGGAACCAACCTTAGCCACTGGGGGAGACACCAAAAACAATGGGAACTACGAACCTGCAGCCTGCAAAAAGGAGAACCCAAACACGGCAAGTTAAGCAAAATGAGAAGACAGAGAAACACACAGCAGATGGAGCAAGGTAAAAACCCACCAGACCTAACAAATGAAGAGGAAATAGGCAGTCTACCTGAAAAAGAATTCAGAATAATGATAGTAAAGGTGATGCAAAAGCTTGGAAATAGATTGGAGAAAATACAAGAAACATTTAACAAGGACATAGAAGAACTAAAGAGCAAACGAACAATGATGAACAACACAATAAATATAATATAAAATTCTCTAGAAGGGATCAATAGCAGAATAACTGAGGCAAAAGAACAGATAAGTGACCTGGAAGATAAAATAGTGGAAATAACTACAGCAGAGCAGAATAAAGAAAAAAGAATGAAAAGAATTGAGGACAGTCTCAGAGACCTCTGGGACAACATTAAATGCACCAACATTTGAATGATACGGGTCCCAGAAGAAGAAGAAAAAAAGAAAGGGACTGAGAAAATATTCCAAGATATTATAGTTGAAGATTTTCCTAATATGGGAAAGGAAATAGTTAATCCAGTCCAGAAAGCATTCAGATCAATTGAATTCGAAATGAAAAAGGAGAAGTAACAACTGATACTGCAGAAATACAAAGGATCATGAGAGATTACAAGCAACTGTATACCAATAAAATGGACAACCTGGAAGAAATGGACAAATTCGTAGAAATGCACAACCTTCTGAGACTGAACCAGGAAGAAATAGAAAATATGAACGGGCTAGTCACAAGCACTGAAATTGAAAGTGTAATTAAAAATCTTCCAACAAACAAAAGCCCAGGACCAGATGGCTTCACAGGCGAATTCTATCAAACATTTAGAGAAGAGCTAACACGTATCCTTCTCAAACTCTTCCAAAATATAGCAGAGGGAGGAACACTGCCAAACACATTCTGTGAGGCCACCATCACCCTGGTACCAAAACCAGATAATGATTTCACAAAGAAAGAAAACTACAGGCCAATATCACTGATGAATAGAGATGCAAAAATCCTCAACAAAATACTAGGAAACAGAATCCAACAGCACATTAAAAGGATCATACACCATGATCAAGTGGGGTTTATCCCAGGAATGCAAGGACTCTTCAACGTATGCAAATCAATCAGTGTGATACACCATATTAACAAATTGAAGGAGAAAAACCATATGATCATCTCAATAGATGCAGAGAAAGCTTTTGACAGAATTCAACACCCATTTATGATAAAAACTCTCCAGAATATAGGCATAGAGGGAACTTACCTCAACATAATAAAGGCTGTATTATGACAAACCCACAGCCAACATCGTCCTCAATGGTGAAAAATTGAAATCATTTCCAATAAGATCAGGAAAAAGACATGGTTACCCACTCTCACCACTAGTATTTAACATAATTTTGGAAATTTTGGCCACAGCAATCAGAGATGAAAAAGAAATAAAAGGAATCCAAATCAGAAAAGAAGTAAAGTTGTCACTGTTTGCAGATGACATATACTATACATAGAGAATCCTGAAGAAGCTACCAGAAAACTACTAGAGCTGGTCAATGAATTTGGTAAAGTAGCAGGATACAAAATTAATGCAGAGAAATCTCTTGCATTTCTATATACTAATGATGAAAAATCTGAAAGGGAAGTTAAGAAAACTCTCCCATTTACCATTGCAACAAAAGGAATAAAATACCTAGGAATAAAGCTACCTAAGGAGACAAAACACCTGTATGCAAAAAATTTTAAGACACTGATGAAAGAAATTAAAGATGATACAAATAGATGGAGAGATATACCATGTTCTTGGATTAGAAGAATCAACATTGTGAAAATGACTCTACTACCCAAAGCAATCTACAGATTCTATGCAATCCCTATCAAACTACCAATGGGATTTTTCACAGAACTAGAACAAAAAATCTCACAATCTGCATTAAAACACAAAAGACCCCAAATAGCCAAAACAATCTTGAGAAGGAAAAAACGGAGCTGGAGGAATCAGGCTCCCTGAATTCAGAATATATTACAAAGCTACAGTCGAGACAGTATGGTACTGACACAAAAACAAATATAGATCAATGGAACAGGATAGAAAGCCCAGAAATAAACCCACACACATACGGTCACCCTATGTTTGATAAAGGAGGCAAGAATATACAATGGAGAAAAGACAGCCTCTTCAATAAGTGGTGCTGGGAAAACTGGACAGCTACGTGTAAAAGAATGAAATTAGAACAGTCTCTAACACCGTACATAAAAATAAACTCAAAATGGATTAAAGACCTAAATGTAAGGCCAGACACTATCAAACTCTTTAAGAGGAAAACATAGGCAGAACACTCTGTGACATAAATCACAGCAAGATCCTTTTTGACCTACCTCCTAGAGAATTGAAAATAAAAACAAAAACAAATGGGACCTAATGAAACTTCAAAGCTATTGCACAGCAAAGGAAAACATAAACAAGACCAAATGACAACCCTTAGAATGGGATAAAATATTTGCAAATGAAGCAACTGAGAAAGGATTAATCTCCAAAATTTACAAGGAGCTCATGCAGCTCAATATCAAAAACACAAACAACCCAATCCAAAAATGGACAGAAGACCTAAATAGACGTTTCTCCAAAGAAGACATACAGATTGCCAACAAACACATGAAAGAATGCTCACCATCATTAATCATTAGAGAAATGCAGATCAGAACTGCAATGAGATATCATCTCACACCGGTCAGAATGGCCATCATCAAAAAATCTACAAACAAAAAATGCTGGAGATGGTGTGGAGAAAAGGGAACACTTTTACGCTGTTGGTGGGAATGTAAATTGATACAGCCACTATGGAGAGCAGTATGGAAGTTCCTTAAAAAACTAACAGTAGAACTACTGTACGACCCAGTACTGGTCATATACCCTGAGAAAACCATAATTCAAAAAGAGTCATGTACCAAAATATTCATTGCAGCTGTATTCACAGTAGCCAGGACATGGAAGCCACCTAAGTGTCCATCAAGAGATGGATGGATAAAGTTGATGTTGCACATATATGCAATGGAATATTACTCAGCCATAAAAAGAAACGAAATTGAGTTATTTCTAGTGAAATGCATGGACCTGGAGTCTGTCATACAGAGTGAAGTAAGTCAGTAAGAGAAAAAGAAGTACCGTATGCTAACACATATATATGGAATCTAAGAAAAAAAAGAAAAGAAAAAAAGAAGCTCCTGAAGAACCTAAGGGCAAGACGCGAATAAAGACACAGACCTACTAGAGAATGGACTTGAGGATACGGGGAGGTGGAAGGGTTAGCTGTGACAAAGCGAGAGAGTGGCATGGATATATACACACTACCAAATGTAAAATAGATAGCTAGTGTGAAGCAACCGTATAGCACAGGGAGATCAGCTCGGTGCTTTGTGATCACCTAGAGGGGTGGGATAAGGAGGGTGGGAGGGAGGGAGATGCAAGAGGGAAGAGATATGGGAACATATATATATGTATAACTGATTCACTTTGTTATGAAGCAGAAACTAACACAATTTTAAAGCAATTATACTCCAATAAAGATGTTTTTAAAAAAAACAAGATGTAGACGTACTGGAGAATGGACTTGAGGATGCGGGGAGGGGGAAGGATAAGCTGGGACAAAGTGAGAGAGTGGCATGGACATATATGCACTACCGAATGTAAAATAGATAGCTAGTGGGAGGCAGCCACGTAGTACATGGAGATCAGCTTGATGCTTTGTGACCACCTAGAGGGGTGGGAGGGAGGGAGATGCAAGAGGGAAGAGATATGAAGATATATGTATATGTATAACTGATTCATTTTGTTATAAACAGATACTAACACACCATTGTAAAGCAATTGTACTCCCATAAAGATGTTAAAAAATTTAAAAATTTGAAAAATAAAAAGGTTTTTTTCGTCTGTGTTTCATTTTGGAATGTTTTGTATTGCTATGACTTGAAGTTCATTAATTTTTGTTTTTCAGTGTCTGAACTTCTGTTAATCCCATCTGCTATAAGCTGAATATTTGTGTCCCCCGACCCCAAATTCATACACTGAAATTCTAACTCCAAGGTGATGGTATTAGGAGGTGGGGTCTTTGCAGGTGATTACATCCTGAGGGCAGAGTCCTGATGATTGGGATTAGTGCCTTTATATAGGATGCCTGAGAGAGAGCTCCCTCACCCCTTTTGCCATTTAAGATTCCAGTGAGAAAGGAGACATTTATGAGGAAGTGGGCTCTTACCAGACACTGAATATGCTGGTGCTATGATTTTGGACCTCCCAGCCTCCAGAACTGTGAGAAATAGATGTTTGTTGTTTATAAGACACTCAGTTTATGCTATTTTTGTTATAGCAGCCCAAATGGACTGACACCATCTCATATAGTTTTCACGTCAGATTTTGCAATTTTTATTTGTGGAAGTTTGATTTGGATCATTTTTATGTCTTCCGTGTCTCTGATTAGCTTTTTGAGCATATGAAATATAATTTTACTCACTCTTTTAATGTCCTTCTCTGCTAATTCTTGTATCTGTGTCACTTCTGGGTCAGTTTCCGTTGGTTATCTCCCCGGTATGGATCATGTTTTCCTGCCTCTTCCCAGGCCTCATCGTCTTTCATTGGATGTCAAGTGTTGTGAATTTTACATTGTTGGGTGCTAGATATTTTTGTAATAGTATAAATCTTGTTGAGCTTTATTACAGGAAGCAGGCAAGTTATAGGCGTACCTCAGAGATATTGTAAGTTAGTTCCAGACCACCACAATAAAGTATCACAATAACGTGAGTCACACGAATTTTTTGTTTTCCTAGTGCATATGAAAGTACGTTTATAATGTAGTCTATTAAGTGTGTAATAGCATTATGTCTAAAAAACAATATCAGTACCTTAATTAAAAATATTTTATTGCTAAAAAATGCTAACCATTGTCTGAGCATTCAGCAAATCATAGTAATCTTTTTGCTGGTGGAGGGTCCTGCCTCGATTTTGATGGCTCTGGACTGATCAGGGAGGTTGTTGCTGAAGGTTGGTGTGGCTGTGGCATTTTCTTAAAATAAGATGAGAAAGAAGTTTGTCCCATCAATCAAATCTTCCTTTTACAGACGATTTGTTTTTAGCATACAATGCTATTTTGATAGCATTTTACCCACAGTAAAACTTCTTTCAAATTTGGAGTCAATCCTCTCAAACCCTACTTCTGCTTTATCAACTAGGTTTAATATTCTAAATCTTTTGTTGTCATTTCAACAGTCTTCACAGCATCTTCACCGGGAGTAGATTCCATCTCTAGAAACCACTTTCTTTGCTCATCTATAGGAAGCAACTCTTCATTCATTAAAGTTTTTTTTTAACATCTTTATTAGAGTATAATTGCTTTACAATGGTGTGTTAGTTTCTGCTTTATAACAAAGTGAATCAGTTATACATATACACATGTTCCCATATCTCTTCCCTCTTGCGTCTCCCTGCCTCCCACCCTCCCTATCCCACCCCTCTAGGTGGTCACAAAGCACTGAGCTGATCTCCCTGTGCTATGCAGCTGCTTCCCACTAGCTATCTACCTTAAATTTGGTAGTGTATTATGTCCATGCCTCTCTCTCGCTTTGTCACAGCTTACCCTTCCCCCTCCCCATATCCTCAAGTCCATTCTCTAGTAGGTCTGTGTCTTTATTCCTGTCTTACCCCTAGGTTCTTCACATTCATTAAACTTTTATCATGAGATTGCAGCAGTTCAGTTCCATCTTTAGGTACTGCTTCCAATTCTAGTTCTCTTGCTCTTTCTACCACATCTGCAGTTACTTCCTCCACTAAAGTCTTGAACCACTCAAAGTCATCCATGTGGGTTGATGTCAGCTCCTTCCAAACTCCTATTAATGTTGATATTTTGACCTTTCCCCATGAATCACAAATGTTTATAATGGCATCTAGAATGGCGAATCCTTTCCAGAAGATTTTCTGTTTACTTTGCCTGGATCCATCAGAGGAATCACTATCATGGCAGCTATAGTGTTATGAAATATATTTGTTAAATAATAAAACTCAAAATTTAAAATTCCTCCTTGATTCGTAGGCTGCAGAATGGATGTTGTGTTAGCAAGCATGAAAACATTAATTTTATTGTACATCTCCATCAGAGTTCTTGGGTGACCAAGTGCATTGTCAAAGTAATATTTTGAAAGGAATCTTTTTTCCTGAGCAGTAGTCCTCAACAGTGGGCTTAAAATATTCAGTAGACCATGTTGTGAACAGATGTGCTGTCATGCAGGCTTTGTTGTTCCATTTACAGAGCACAGAAGAGTAGATTTAGCATAATTCTTAAGGGCCCTAGGATTTTAGGAGTGGTTAATGAGCATTGGCTTCAACTGAAGGTCACCAGCTACATTAGTCTCTAACAAGAGAGTTAGCCTGGCCTTGGAAGCTTTGAAGCCAAGCATTGACTTCTCTCTAGCTATGAAAGTCCTAGATGGCATCCTCTTCCATTAGAAGGCTGTTTTGCCTACAGTGAAAATCTGTTGTTTAATGTAGCTACCTTCATTGATTATCTTAGCTAGATATTGTGGATAACTTGCTGTAGCTGTTACATTAGCACTTGCTGCTTCACCTTGTACTTATATGTTAAGGAGTCAGCTTCTTTCCTTAAACCTCAGGAACTAATCTCGGCTAGCTTTAAACTTTTGTTCTGTAGCTTCCTCACCTCTCTCAACCTTCAAACAATTGAAGAGAGATAGGACCTTGCTCTGGATTAGGCTTTGGCTTAAGGGAATGTTTTGGCTGGTTTGGTCTTCTTTCCAGACCACTAAAACTTTCTGTATCGGTAATAAGACTGTTTCACTGTCTTATCATTCATGTGTTCACTGGAGTTGCACTTCTAATTTCCTTCAAGAATTTTTCCTTTGCATTCAGAACTTGGCTAACTGGTACAAGAGGCCTAGGTTTCAGCTTATCTTGGCTTTCAGCATGCCTTCCTCACTAAGCTTAATTATTTCTAGCTTTTGATTTAAAGTGAGAGGCATACGACTCTTCATGTGAACACTTAGAGGCCTTTGTAGGGTTATTAATTGGTTAATTTCAATACTGTTGGGTCTCAGGGACTAGGGAGGCCTGAGGAGAGGGAGAGAGATGGGGGACTGCCCAGTTGGTGGAGCAGTCAGAATACAGACAACGGTTAAGTTCGCCATCTTATATGGACACAGTTCATGGCATCCCAGAACAATTACAATAGTAACATCAAAAATCACTGAGAACAGATCACCATAACAAATATAATAATATAAAATTTGAAATATTGCAAACCAAAATGTGACACAGAAACACAAAGTGAGTAAATGCTATCAGAAAAATGGCACTGATAGAGTTGCTTGACGCAGGATTAACACAAAATGTAAAAACACAGTATCTGTGTTTGTAAAAAACACAGTATCTGTGTTTAGTATGTATGTATGTATGTATGTATGTATGTATGTATGTATGTATGTAAAAAACACAGTATCTGTGAAGTGCAATAAAGTGAAGTGCAGTAAAATGAGGTATTCCTGTACTTGGAAACAGTTTGATCCTGCAGTTAGTAGTACTCCTAACTCTTGCTTGGTATGAAACATTTCCTCATGTGCTTTGTAATTTGGGATTGTTAGTTTATCTTTAGTGTTAATCTTTTAGAATCCTTTACAACCTGGATTGAGGACATGGCCATATATCTATTTTTTTTTTTGATGTGGACCATTTTTAAAGTCTTTTTTGAATTTGTTACAATATTGTTTTATGTTTTGGTTTTTTGGCCCCGAGGCATGTGGGATCTTAGCTCCCCAACAAGGGATTGAACCCACACCCCCTGCATTGGAAGGCGAAGTCTTAACCACTGGACCACCAGGGAAGTCCATGGCCCTACATCTATTTGCCTTAGCCAGATGTCTAAGAGATATCACTCTTTTGGCTACTTCTATTTTGATTTTTCAGCTTTACACATGAGTAGTATAAATTTTTAAAATAAAATTTATTTATTTATTTTGGGCTGTTTTGGGTCTTCGTTGCTGCACGCGGGCTTTCTCTAGTTGCGGCAAGCAGGGACTACTCTTTGTTGTGGTGCGCAGGCTTCTCATCATAGTGGCTTCTCTTGCTGTGGACCACGGGCTCTAGGCACGCGGGCTTCAGTAGCTGTGGCACGTGGGCTCCATAGTTGCGGCTCGTGGGCTCTAGAGCACAGGCTTAGTAGTTGTGGCACACGGGCTTAGCTGCTTCGCGGCATGCGGGATCCTCCCGGACCAAGGCTCAAACCTGTGTCCCCAGCATTGGCAGGCGGATTCTTAACCATTGCGCCACCAGGGAAGTCCGAGTAGTATAAATTTGAACTCCATATCTATGTGAAGGTAGAGCCTGTTAAAAAATCCTCCAGACTCCCCTCCCCCCGCATGCGCCAATCATCCAGACAAACATTTCTTTTTGGCCTCATTCAGAGATTTGGCACAAGACAGACAAACTTCCAATACCATTAGATAAAAGAGAAAAAAAACCCCAGGATACTCACCATTCCCATACAGTCCACTTCTCCATGTTTTGATGACTCACTACAATCTTTCTGCTTTTGTTTACTTTTCAGAGTCCTCAGGTTGTTGCTTTGTAGATCTTGTTCAGGGCTTTTAGTTGTAATTAGTGGAGGATATAGACTATAGTTGTCATGCTCCATCTTGGCTGGAACTGGAACAGATAGTAATATTTTTAAAAATTAGTTTTTGAGGAGAAATTAAAATTTGGTAGCCTTATGTTATTCCACAAAGTTGTTTTTGAAAATTTATCAGTACAGTGAAATTGGAAAAGTCTTGGTTGCTTAGGTAAGACACCAAAAGCACAAGAGAAAAAGGAAAATTAGATGATGTCGGGCTTCATTAAAGTTAAAATTTTTGGGACTTCCCTGGTGGCACAGTGGTTAAGAATCTGCCTGCCAATGCAGGGGACATGGGTTCAAGCCCCTGTCTGGGAAGATCGCATGTGCCACAGAGCAACTAAGCCCATGCACCACAACTACTGAGCCTGTGCTCTAGAGCCTGCGAGCCACAACTACTGAGCCCGTGCGCCACAACTACTGAAGCCCATGCGCCTAGAGCCTGTGCTCCGCAACAAGAGAAGCCACCGCAGTGAGAAGCCCGTGCACCACAACGAAGAGTAGCCCCCGCTCGCCGCAACTAGAGAAAGCCTGCGTGCAGCAACGAAGACCCAACACAGCCAAAAATAAATAAATAAATAAATAAATAAATAAATTTAAAATTTTTGCTTCAAATGAAACCATCAGGAAAGTAAAAACACAACCCATGGGGTCCTCCCAAAAGAATGGGAGAAAATAATTGCAAATTATGTATAAGTGTCTGGTATCCAGGATATATTTTTATAAAAACCTTTTACTACTCAGTAGTAAGAAGACAACCCAATTAAAAATGAGCAAAGGATTTGAATAGGTATTTCTCCAAAGAAGGTATACCATAGGCCAATAATAAGAACATGGAAAGATGCTCAATATCACTAATTATCAGGGAAATGCAAATCAGAAGCACAATGAGGGACCACTTCACACTCACTAAAATGACTATATTTTTTTAAATGGACAAAAACAATTATTGGTGTGAATGTGGAATAATTAAAACATTTATACACTGCTGGTGGGAATGGTACAACCACTTTGGAAGACAGTTTGGCAGTTCCTCTAAAAGTTAAACATAGAGATACCATATGACCCAGCAATTCCACTCCTAGGTGTATACTCAAGAGAACTGAAAACATGTGTCCACATAAATACTCGTGCATGAATGTTTATAGCACCACTATTTACAACAGCCAAAATATGGAAACAGCCCATATGTCCATCAATTGATGAACAGATAAAATGTGGTATATCCACACTAAAGAATATTATTTGGCCATAAAAATGAATGTAGTGCTGATACATGGTACAACATTAATGAACCCTGAAAACATTATGCCAATTGAAGAAAACCAGCCACAAAAGAACACATATTGTATCATTCCATTTACATGAAATGTCCCAAATAGGCAAATATATAGATACAGAAAGTAGAATAGTGTTTGCCTGGGTGTTGGGGTGAGGTGGCACTGGAGGGAATAGAGAATGACTATTAAAGGGTACAAGGTTTCTTTTTGTGGTGATGAAACTGTTCTAAAACTGATAAACAACTTTGTGTATATACTAAAACCCATTGAGTTGTGTACTTTATTTTTTAAAAAATATTTATTTATTTTTGGCTGCATCGTTTTTTAAATCAACTCTTGAGTGCACGTCTTTATTTTGTTTTGATTTTAATTGGAGTGTTCTTTTTTTTTAGAGACAACTTTTTAGAGCAGTTTAAGTTCACAGCAAAATTAAGCAGAAGGTACAGAGATTTCCCATACACATCCTGCCCCTACTCGTGCACAGCCTTCCTAGCTATCAAAGTCCCCACCAAAGTAGTGCGTTTGTTGCAACTGATGAGCCTGCATTGACACGTCATTATCACCTGAAGTCCACTGTTTACATTAGAGTTCACTCTTAGTGTTGTATGTTCTCAGGGTTTGGAAAAATGTGTAATGGCATGTATCCATTTATACTTATCATACAGAGTAGTTTCACTGCCCTAGAACTCCTCTGTGCTCCACCTATTCATCCCTCCCTTTCCCCTAACCCTTGCCAACCACTGATCTTTTTACTGACTCTGTAGTTTTGCCTTTTCCACAGTGTTATATAATTGGAATCCTATAGTATGTAGCCTTTTCAGATTGGCTTCTTTCAGTTAGTAATATGCATTTAAGATTCCTCCATGTCTTTTCATAGCTTGATAGCTCATTTCTTTGTAACTTTGAACAATATTCCATTGTCTGAATGTTCCACAGTTTATTTATCTATTCACCTACTCAAGGATGTCTTGGTTGCTTCCAAGTTTTGGCAATTATGAATAAAATACCATCAGCTGTTTTCCTTTTTCTTTCATTTTTGTGAAAATGTCTGCCAAATACCCATGTTGGAATAACTGAGGTTTGTCTAAAAATGGTATTCCGTGACAAATATGGCTTGTTCAGCTTGCAGTTCAAATAATCACACAAGTGTTTTTTTCCTGGAAACAGCTACCACGGTACTTCAACATGCAGGAAAAATGCTTTATGCATACTTCTCATTTCATCATATTGGATATTAAAAAGACATGAACTGGTACAGCCACTTTGGAAAACAGTTTGGCAATTTCTTACAAAACTAAACATACTTTTACTATATAGTCCAGTAATTGCACTCCATGCTATTTGCCCAAAGAAGTTGAAAACTTATGTACACACAAAACCTACACATGGCTGTTTATAGCAGCTTTATTCATAATTGCATCGGATCTTAGTTGTGGCATGCAGGATCTTTCATTGCAGCATGCTGGCTTTTTGTTGAAGTATGCGGGCTTCTCTCTAGTTATGGTGTGCGGGCTCAGTAGTTGCGGCACGCAGGCTCTCTAGTTGTGGGGCGCGGGCTCCAGAGCACATGGGCTCTGTAGTTGTAGCACGAGGGCCTAGATGCCCTGCAGCATGTGGGATCTTAGTTCCCCAGCCAGGGATCGAACCCATGTCCCCTACATTGGAAGGCAGATTCTAAACCACTGGACCACTAGCAAAGTCCCAAGTTGTGTACTTTATTATTTTTATTTATTTATTTTAATGTCATGGGTATTTTAAAAATTTATTTATTTATTTAGGGCTGTGTTGGGTCTTCGTTGCTGGGTGCGGGCTTTTCTCTAGTTGCAGTGAGCGGGGGCCACTCTTAATTGCGGTGCGTGGGTCTCTCATTGCAGTGACTTCTTTTGTTGCAGAGCACAGGTTCTAGGTGCACGGGCTTCAGTAGTTGTGGCTCGCTGGCTTAGTTGCTCCACACCATGTGGGATCTTCCCAGACCAGGGCTCAAACCCGTGTCTCCTGCATTGGCAGGTGGATTCTTAACCACTGTGCCATCAGGGAAGTCCTCTGAGTTGTGTACTTTAAATGGGTGAATTGTATGATATGTTTATTATAGCTCATTAAAGCTGTTAACCCCCAAAAAAGTCTTTCAACAGATTTTTTTTTACCTAAAATGATATTTGTAGCCTGAAAAATGGGTAAGATTTCTGAAGGAGAGAATGTAGGAAAAGGAGTAGTTTTATAGAAGCTGAGCCTTAGGAAAGCCTCACAGTAAGGGGCTAGGAAGATAAGAACACCTTAAAGTAGGTAAAATACCCAGTAGATTGGCAAAAACTTAGAGGTCCGATAATTCCAGGTGTTGACAAGGATGTGGAACACTGGGAATTCTCATCCACAGCTGATGTTAGTGTGAAGTGGTATACCACTTTGGAATTGCAAGCATGAGTCCTGCTTTGTTCTATTTCAAGATTTTTTCAGCATCCCTTGCACTTTCATGTGAATTTTGGGGTCAGCCTGTCAATTTCTACAAAGAAACCAGCTGGAAATTTGATTGCATTGAATCTGTAGATCAATTGGGAGATTACTGCTATCTGAACAATATTAAGTTTTCCAATCAGGAATATGGGATGTATTTTTATTTATTTAGGTCTTTAATTTCTTTCAATAATGTTTTGTAGTTTTCAGTATAGAAGTCTTGCCCATATTTTTAAAATTTATTCCTATGTATTTTATTCTTTTTGATGCTATTATAAATGGAATTATTTTCTTAACTTCACTTTTGGATTGTTCATTGCTAATATGTGGAATATGTCTTGAGCCCAAGAGATATTCCAACATGCCCGTTAGGAAAGGTGCTAATGCAATAAGTTATAATTATAATGCAATCTTAGTTTATTCTTTGGACTGATATTATCTTTATTTGCAAATGCTTTTAATACCAGTAGTTACTTTTCCCCTAACTTTCCATTCTTCAGGCATCTCACCCATGAATCGCAGTGATTTTTTGCAGAGCTTGGAGCTAATGAGTACAGTGTTCATGTAGAGATTAATTGACATTGTAGAGAGAAAAATTCTATTCTGTGAACCTAGACTGCACTTTTAATCGTAGACTGCTGTGTAAAGATGTACACTGTCACGCAAAAGTGGTAGCAGGTCCAACTAGCAAGGACTTGGAAAAACCATTCAGAGTACATTGTTATTAATAGTAAATATGATAGGCGTATCCTATAGGAAAGACAATATGTTTTCTATTTCATTCAGCCATTGTTTGCAAAGGACCTTCGTTGTTATTAAAGTCTCAAAAGAAAACAAACCTAATTGATGTTTGGGGTTTTGCTTACCAAGACAAGAATATGGTCTTAACATTCTCACAGTTTAAGTATTGGCCTTGCCATTAAATGCTTGCCACTCAACAGAAATGTTTACATGTTCTTTTCCTTTTACTATTTCATTTAGATTGAATAAAATACCAGAAAATATCCTCAGGAATAGACCGGATGTTATGATTTGATTTCCTTTGGTCATGATACATCTTGCTGTGGTTGAATAAAAACAGGCAGTTACTTGAAAATTGTCTTTTACATTTCACAGTGTTAATATCATTGTGATTTCTTTGTTTAAAATAGGAACATTTAACTCCAGGTGGGCTTTCCTTAAAGATGAAAATCCTCTTGAAGTATGAAACAGCTAAAGAAGAATTTCTTGGAGGTAAGTAACATCTCTGTGTGTGAAGAGTACACAATTTTGAAATATTAACACCAATTTGTTGAATGTAAGATTTTTTGTAGTATACTAGCATAGGTATAATTTGATGGTGACTGAGAAGGAAATTGAGCACATAAGATTGTCAGTCAGGAAGAAAAGGAGAAGGAAGAAAGAATAGTAGCAAATTTAACAAGTAGTAAAAAAGAGCTGAATAAAAGCTATCAGTTTTCCTTTAGTCTAGCAGAAAATTGCAGCTGCCCAACCTGCCCACCATGAAGAAAGATAACCTATTGATAGAAAAAGCCTTTGTAATGCTGTGCCATTTATAATTACTTGTATAAATATTGCTATTTGTTTTTCAAAATTCTCAAGGGACTAGAATGTGCACATCACAACATAAACATCCTGATACACAGCTGTGGGTCATTTGGCAAGTGACAACTTTTCTGTGCTTCAGTTTCTTCATCTTTAAAAGAAATGTAATATTAATGTCTACCTCACTGTGTTGTTTTGAGAATCCTATGAGAAAAAGTATGTAAAGCATTTAGTTCCATGCCTGGTACATAGTTAGTGTGCAATAAATATTACCTATTATTGTAGTTATTATTATTGTTGTTATTACTACTGTATAGATAAATTAAGTGAGGCATAATATCTCTATGCACACTGGCCCCTTAACAGTATTTCAATTATGTTTAGTCATAAAAATAATTTACTCTAAATTTTTTAATGTATACATGCTTTTTTTTACTGCATAAAAATTTAATTGCATTATAGAGCTGCATTATTTTTACTATATAAAATGATATGTTAGTATAATAACTGATTATCCAGTAAGCAATAAGAATTTATAATAAGTAGGACAGTAATCAGATTTGGAAGTTGCTCTAAATTTAGTGCCAGTTTAGTACTGCTGAAACCTTCTGTGACTTCTAGAATATTAGCCAATCACTAAGAGACCTCAGAAGCTGAAATATATAGAGGATTCTGCATGTCTAGGTAACAGTATCAGCTCAGATATACACAGGTTGAAATTTATTAGGAGCCAGAAAGACAACTCCTCTTTTTTTGCAGTACAGGAATAAACAAACCAACAAACCAATTAAGGGAATAGTCTTACTCAAGCTAATATAATATGGGAAGATCAGAGATTATTGGAGTCGCCTAGTTTGAAGTTGATTAATTTTGGACTAGAATTCCCCATTACAGTTTTTTATCAAAATGTAGAAAAGAAACAGAGTTTAAAATGAAATTATTCTTTATTTCCAGATTGTTTTTACTTAACTTAATCTAGATGCTCATGATAGAGTTGCAACATCAGATTACAAACTAGGAAACTTCATGAATTTGAGTTTTCTATAGTTTAAAATAATAAAGTTATCTTTCACTTTGTATTAAAAGTATATATGGGGACTTCCCTGGTGGTGCAGTGGTTAAGAATCTGCCTGCCAATGCAGAGGACACGGGTTCGAGCCCTGGCCTGGGAAGATCCCACATGCCCTGAAGCAACTAAGCCCGTGTGCCACAACTACTGAACCTGTGCTCTAGAGCCCGTGAGCCACAGCTGTTGAGCCCACAAGCCAGAGCTACTGAAACCCGCGCCTAGAGCCCGTGTTCCGCAACAAGAGAAGCCACTGCAATGAGAAGCCCACACATCACAATGAAGAGTAGCCCCCACTTGCTGCAACTAGAGAAAGCCCACACGCAGCAACAAAGACCCAATGCAGCCAAAAATTAATTTTAAAAAAAGTATATATGAAACTTGTATGTTTATAATCTCTTCATTTCTTTGCTAATGAAAATACTTCAAGAATGGTCAACCTGGGCTTCCCTGGTGGCACAGTGGTTAAGAATCCACCTGCCAGGGCTTCCCTGGTGGCGCAGTGGTTGAGAGTCCGCCTGCCGATGCAGGGGACACGGGTTCGTGCCCTGGTCCGGGAAGATCCCACATGCCGCAGAGCGGCTGGGCCCGTGAGCCATGGCCCCTGAGCCTGCACGTCCAGAAGCCTGTGCTCTGCAACGGGAGAGGCCACAACAGTGAGAGGCCCACGTACCGCAAAAAAAAAAAAAAAAAAGAAAGAAAGAAAGAAAAAGAATCCACCTGCCAGCGCAGGGGACATGGATTCGAGCCCTGGTCTGGGAAGATCCCACATGCCGTGGAGTAACTAAGCCCGTGTGCCACAACTACTGAGCCTGCGCTCTAGAGCCTGTGAGCCACAACTACTGAAGCCCTCACGCCTAGAGCTCATGCTCTGCAACAAGAGAGGCCACCGCAATGGGAAGCTTGTGCACCCACTCGCCACAACTAGAGAAAGCCCATGCACAACAATAAAGACCCAACATAGCCAAAAATAAATACATTTTTTTTTTTTTTTTTAAAAAAAAGAATGGTCAACCTAAGTGGTATTTTTCATTAGAACTTCACTGGTATTTTTTACAGTAGGAAAAGTAGAAATTAAAAAAAATATATAATTTTTTTATTGTGAAAAGGTATAACATACCCATTAAGGAAGTTTCTGGAAAATAGTAAAAATATCCATTGTCCACCATCCATTGGAATATCAGCTCCTTGGTAGCAGAGATTTTTGTGTGTTTTGTCCACTGCTGGATTCCCAGCACCAAGCACAGTTCCTGGCACAGAGAATACACTCATCAGTTATTTTTTGAATAAATAATCTAAACACAATCACTTTTAGAAATTTGATGATTTATTTACAGTATTTTTCTATATTAATTTGCTTGTTTTACAGAATTGTGACTATATAGTACAGACAGCCTTTGTTTTCCAATTTTGTTTTTTTACTAATCTTATAACCATTTTTCATATTGGTGCGTATTTATTTTTTAAATGAAAAACAGTTTTATTTCATATTTAACAGTTTTAATGGTTGCATAGTAATTTATCACTACCCTACAGTGGACACTCAGTATATGTCCTTTTTATTGTTGTTATAATTTATATTGCTTTTAATATCCTGTTCATTACATTTCCCCACATTTATTTCAGATGAATTTTCAGAAGTACAATTTCTGAAGTAAAGGGAATAATAATAACAGCAACTTTCATTTACTGAATGCTTACTAAGTGCTAGGTCCTTTGCTATGTAATTTACATACATTATCTCACTTAACTCTTTCATCAGCCCTGAGAGATTGGTGATTTGTTCCCCACTTTACAGATGACAAAACTAAGGTGCAGAAAAACTAAGTAACTTGCTTATGGCCATGAAAGTGGAAAGTGGTTTCAAATATGGATCTGTCTGACTTCAGATCCCAAGTTTTTATCCACTGTGTTCTTAGCAGATAGTAGTCAAATTGCTTTTCAAAAAGTTACTTTGCCTGTTTTACTGTACTCTCTCTAGCATTGGATATTATTGCTATATAAAAAGACTTTGGTAAATTGTTAGGCAAGACGTGGTATATGGCAAACATTTAGAAAGTAGATCTTGAACAGAGGAAAATTACTGAAAATAGCTAAGGTTCCTAAAAAGTGAAACTAATTTGATTATTTCCTTTGTTCTATTTGTTAGCTATCATGGAAATACTACATCGTGACATGTCTTTAGACTTTTGTCTGAGCATTGCTAAACTGCTGATGTATCATGAAAGGTATAGAAGAAATGATTTTTTCTTTAAAGACTAACATTTTTCTAAGGTTTCCATTAACATATATTGAATTATATCTGTCTATATCTATATATCTACCTCCCTCCATCCATATTCACAGAGCACAATATTTGCCATTGTGCTAATCAAATTAGAAGATGGAACTGCTTGCTTAAATGATTTAAACAATCCGTAGTCAAGTCAATTTTAAAATTTATATTAAAATTTTTTAAAATAAAATGAGAAAGGAGTAAGGTAGGGTTTTATAAAACAGGAGTTGACTAGGTTAACTTGTAGGCCAGTGGCATGTGGAACAGGAAGGCATGTGCAAGTGTAGTTCTGCAAATGATATACCTCTCTGGCTCTATCTTCATGGGATCATTAATGTCAAAAGGGACCTTAATGTACTTGCAGACCTCTTAGTGGTTTTCAGACTTCAGTGTTCATCACAGTTACTGGGGAATCACTTGAAAAGATGCTCAACATTGTTAGCCATCAGGGAAATGCAAATCAAAACCACAATGAGAAGCTGCTTCACACTACTAGGATGGCTGTAATCAAAACGATAGATAATAACAGAAATTGACAAGGATGTGGAAAAATTGTAACCCTCATACACTGCTGGTGGGAATGTGAAATGGTGCAGCCACTTTGGAAACAGCCTGTTAGTTCCTCAATAAGTTAAATAGAGTTACCATATGACCCAGCAGTTCCACTCCTAAATTAAACAGGAAACGTGTCCATACAAACACGTGTATATGAATGTTCATAACAGCATTATTTTTAATAATCAGATGTGGAAACAACCAGAATGTCTGTCAACTGATGAAAAGATAAACAAAATGTAGTATACCCATTTGGCAATAAAAAGAAACAGAGTACTGATACATGTTATAACGTGGATGAACCTTAAAAACATGGTAAGTGAAAGAAGCCAGTCACAAAGACCACATATTGTATCATTCCATTTTTATGATATTTCCAGAACAGGCACATTTATAGAAGCAGATAGTAGATTTGTGGTTGCCTAGGGCTTTGAGAATTGGGGGGATACGGGGAGTAACTACTAATGGGCATGGGGTCTCTCTTTGGCATAATGAAAATGTTCTAAAATTGTATGATGGTTGCACAACTCTGGGAATATACTAAAAAACATTGAATCATATACTTTAAATGGATGAATTGTATGGTATGTGAATTATACCTCAGTAAAGCTTATTAAAAAATAATCACTAGTGAATGTGGTAAAAACAGAGAGATCAGGCCCTACCTTACTCCAACAAGCCCAGACCTCTGTATTCTATATTAGTCCTCCAGGTGGTTCTGAGAACCACTGTTTTGTTTAATTTTTTAATTTTTAAAATTGAAGTATAGTTGATTTACAATATTATATTAGTGTCAGGTGTACAACATAGTGATTCAATATTTTTATAGATTATACTCCATTTAAAGTTATAAAATACTGACTATATTCCCTGTGGTGTACAATATATCCTTGTAGCTTATTTATTTCATACATAGTAGTTCGTGCCTCTTAATCCCCTACCCCTGTTTGCCACTACCCCCTTCCCTCTCCTCATTGGTAACCACTACTCTGTTTTCTATATGTGTGAGTCTATTTCTGTTTTGTTACATTCATTCATTCTAGTTTTTAGATTCCACATGTAAGTGATAACATACAGTATTGGTCTTTCTATGTCTGACCTATTTCACTAAGCATAATACCCTCTAAGTCCATCTATGTTGTTGCAGTGGCAAGATTTCATTCTTTTTTATGGCTGAGTAACATTCCATTTTATATATATACCACATCTTCTTTATCCATTTATCTGTTGATGGGTTGCTTCTGTATCTTGGCAGTTGTAAATAATGCTGCTGTGAACATTGGGGTGCATGTATCTTTTCGAATTAGTGTTTTTGTTTGTTTTGAATATATACCCAGGAGTGGAATTGCTGGATCATATGGTAGTTCTATTTTTAGTTTTTTGAGGAACCTCCATACTGTTTTTCACAGTGGCTGCACCAATTTACATTCCCACCAACAGTGCAAGAGGGTTCCCTTTTCTCTACATCCTCACCAACGTTTGTTATTTGTGGTCTTTTTGGTCATAGCCATTCTGACGGGTGTGAGGTGACATCTCAGTGTGGTTTTGATTTGCATTTCTCTGATGATTAGTGATGTTGAGCATATTTCATGTGCCTGTTGGCCATCTGTATATCTTCTTTGGAAAAATGTCTATTCAGGTCCTCTGCCCTTTTTTTAATCAGGTTGTTTGTTTTCTTGATATTGAGTTGTATGAGCTGTTGATGTATTTTGCATCTTAACCCCTATTGGTCATATCATTTGCAAATATTTTCTCCTGTTCAGTAGGTTATCTTTTCATTTTGTTGATGGTTTCCTTTGCTGTGCAAGAGCTTTTACTTAATTAGGTCCCATTTGTTTATTTTTGCTTCTGTTTCCTTTGCCTTAGGAGACAGATCCAAAAAAATAACTGCTACTATTTATGTCAAAGAGTGTTCTGCCTATATTTTCTTCTAGGAGTTTTATAATTTCCAGTCTTAACGTTTAGGTCTTTAATCCATGTTGAATTTATTTTTGTATATTGTCTGAGAAAATGTTCTAATTCCATTCTTTTACATGTAAGCTATCCAGTTTTCCCAGCACCAGTTGTTGAAGAGATTGTCTTTTCTCTGTTGTATATTTTTGCCTCCTTTGTTGTAGATTAATTGACCATAGGTGCGTGGGTTTATTTCTGGGCTGTCTATTCTGTTGCATTGATCTGTGTGTCTGTTTGTGCCAATACCATACTGTTTTGATTACTGTAGCTTTGTAGTATAGCCTGAAGTCAGGGAGTGTGATACCTCCAACTTTATTCTTTTTTCTCAAGATTGTTTTGACTGTTTGCAGTCTTTTGTGGTTCCATATAAATTTTAGGATTTTTTGTTCCAGTTCTGTGAAAAATGTCACGGGTATTTTGATAGGGATTGCATTAAATCTGTAGATTGCTTTGGGCAGTATGGACATTTTAACAATGCTCCTAGTGTTCTTATCACTTTAGGAAATTATAAGGGCTGTAGAGGCTCAGTTCTAAGAATCGGGGGCAGAGACCAACATATATTTTCTGTTATCTCATACATATTTCATAAGCTGTTAAGTTTCAACCTGATTGTTACAGCTTATTCTTTTTCAGTTCCGATTTTTGTGAATTTTGATTCTGTCACGCAGTATATTAACTACTCCTCCCAGTTTATGTCATCCTCAGATTTGGTAGGCATGCCCACCTGTCTTCATTTAATTCGGATTAGCACACTTTTTCTTAAAGGACAAGATAGTATATATTTTAGATTTGCGGGCCACAGAGTTTCTGTCACAACTCCTCAACTCTGCCATTATAGTGCAAAAGCAGCCATAGACAATATATAAACAAATGTGGGTGGCTGTGTCCCAATAAAACTCTTTCCCAGTTTCTTTTATTGTGGTAAAATACACATAACTTACTATACTAATCATAAAGTGTACACTTCATTGGTAACGAGTACATTCATATTCTGCAAACATCACCACAGTCCATCTCCAGAACTCTTTTCATCTTGCAAAACTGAAACTCTTTACCCATTAAACAATAAATTCTCTGTTCCCCACTTCTCCCAGTCCTTGGCAACCACCATTCTACTTTTCATCTCTATGAATTTGACTACTCTAGGTACGTTATTTAAGTGGAATCATACAGTATTTGTCTTTTTGTGACTGACTCATTTCACTTAACATAATGTCCTCAAGTTTCACCCATGTTGTAGCATGTGTCAGAATTTTGTTCCATTTTAAGGCTTAAGAATATTCCATTGTGTGTATATACCACATTTTGCTTATCCATTTATTTACAGATGGAAGATAAAACTTCCATGTTTTAGCTATTATGACTAATGCTGCTGTGAATGTGGGTGTAAAAATATTTCTTTGAGAACATGCTTTCGATTCTTTTGGTTATATGCCCAGAAGTGGAACTGCTGGATAATGTAATTCTATTTTTAATTTTTTGAGGAACTGTCATACTGTTTTCACAGTGGATGTACCATTTTGCATTCCCACTAGCAGTACACTAGAGTTCTAATTTCTCTACATTCTCATCAACTTTTTAAAAAAAAATATATTAGTAGCTATCCTAATGAGTGTGAGGTGGTATCATGTAGTTTTGATTTGCATTTCCTTAATGACTAGTCATGTTGACCATCTTTTCATGTCATTTTTGGCCATTTGTATATCTTCTTTGGAGAAATGTCTGTTTTAGTCCTCTGCCTGTTTTTTAATCAAGTCGTTTGGTGTTTAATGTTGAGTTTTAGGAGTTCCTCTATGTATTCTGGATATCAGTCCCTTATCATATAAATCATTTGCAAATATTTTCTTCCATTCTTTGGGTTGCCTTTTTACTCTATTGATAGTGCCTTCTGATGC
Organism: Aethalodelphis obliquidens; assembly: GCF_003676395.1. Lineage (NCBI taxonomy): Eukaryota > Metazoa > Chordata > Mammalia > Artiodactyla > Delphinidae > Aethalodelphis > Aethalodelphis obliquidens. Next base: position 6,475,752 of record NW_020838029.1, on the reverse strand, counting down.
AAAATACTTAAAATTTTTCATAAAATCCAATTTGTGGGTTTTTTTTGTTTGTTTCCTGTTCTTTTGTTGTCATATCTAAGAAATCATTAACAAATCCAATGACTTGAAGATTTTCCCCTTTGTTTTCTTCTAGGAGTTTTATAGTTTTAGGTCTTAACATTTAGGTCGTGGATCTATTTTGAGTTAATTTTTGTACATGGTGTAAAGTAAGGGTCCAACTTCATTCTTTTGCATGTGATACTGGTTTTCTCAGTATCATTTGTTGAGAAGACTGTCTTTTCCCCATTGAATGGTCTTGGCACTCTTGTCAAAAATCATTTGAATATGTATGTGAGTTTATTTCTGTGTATTCTGTTCTCTTCCATTGCTTTTTTTTTAAACTGTTATTTTGTAGTAAGTTTTGAAATCAGTTAATATGAGTTCTCCAGCTTTGTTCTTTTTCAGAATCATTTTGATTCTTCACAGTTCCTTGAGATTACATATGAATTTTAGGATGAATTGTTCTATTTCTTCAAAAAAATCATTGGGATTTTGATAGGGACTTCATTTAATCTGTAGATCACTTTGGATAGTATTGGCATCTTAACAATACTGTCTTCCAATTCATGAACGTGGAATTTCTTTCCTTTTATTTATGTGTCCTCTAATTTTGTTTAGAAATGTCTTGCAGATTTTATCATACAAGTCCTTCACTTCCTTGGTTAAGTTAATGCTTAAGTATTTTTTATGCTATTGTATATGAGATTGTTTTCTTAATTTTCTTTTCAGATTGTTTATCATCTGTATATAGAAATGCAACTGATTTTTGCATGTTGACTTTGTGTCCTGCTACTTCGTTGAATTCACTTAGTAGTTTTAATAGGTTTTTTTGTGGAATCTTTAGGGTTTTTTACATATAAGATCATAATCATCTATGAACAAAGATAATTTTACTTCTTCCCTTCCAATTTGAATGGATGGCTTTTATTTCTTTTCCTTGCTTTATTTCTCTGGCTAGGATGTCCAATACTATGTTGAACAAAAGTGGCTAAGGCAGGCCTCCTTGCCTTGTTCCTGATCTTAGAGGAAAAAGTTTCAGCCTTTCACTGTTGAGTATGATGTTCACTATGGGTTTTTCCAATATGGCTTTTTAAAAAAAAGTTTATTTCCTTCCTTCCTTCCTTCCTTCCTTCCTTCCTTCCTCCCTCCCTCCCTCCCTCCCTCCCTCCCTCCCTTCCTCCCTCCCTCCCTCCCTCCCTCCCTCCCTCCCTTTCTCTCTCTTTCTTTCTTGGCTGCATTGGGTCTTAGTTGTGGCATGCAGGATCTGCGTTGAGGCATGCGAGATCCTTTTGTTGCGGCACATGGGCACTTCGTTGTGGTGTGCAGAGCTTCTCTCTAGTTGTGGGGTGCGGGTTTTTCTGTCTCTAGTGCGGGCTTCAGAGCTCATGGGCTCTGTAGTTTGTGGCACGTGGGCTCTCTCGTTGAGGTGTGCGAGCTCAGTAGTTGTGGCACGTGGGCTTAGTTGCCCTGTGGCACGTGGGATCTAAGTTCACTGACCAGGGGTTGAACCTGTGTTCCCTGCATTGGAAGGCGGATTCTTTACCACTGGACCACCAGGGAATTTCCACATATGGCTTTTATTATGTTGAGGTAGTTTCCTACCCTTAGCTTGTTGTGTGTGTTTATTATGAAAGGGTGTTGAATTTTTCAGATGATTCTTCTGCATTTGTTGAGATGATCATGTGATTTTTATCTTTCATCCTGTTAATGTGGTATATAACATTTACTGATTTTTGTATTTTGAACCATCTTTACATCCCAGGAATAAGTCCCACTTGGTCATGGTGTATGATCTTTTTAATATGCTGTTGAATTTGGTTTGGTGGTATTTTGTTGAGGATTTTTACACTATATTCATCAGTGATATTGGCCTGTTGTTTTCTTTTCTCATAGTGTCTTTTTCTGTTTTTGTATCAGGGTAATGCTGGCATCATAAAATAAGTATGGAAGTGTTCCTTCCTCTTCAATTTTTTGGAAGAGTTTGAGAAGAATTGCCATTAATTTTTCTTTAAATATTTGGTAGAATTTATGAGTGAAGCCATCAGATCCTGGGCTTTTCTATGTTAGAAGGTTTTTTATTACTGCTTCAATCTCTTTACTAGTTATACGTCTGTCAGGTTTTCTATTTCTTCATGATTCAGGCTTGGTACATGATATATTTCTAGGAATTCATGCATTTATTTCTTCTAGATTATCTAATTTATTAGTGTATAAGTTTTAGTAGTGGTCTTTTATAATCCTTTTGATTTCTGTGGCATCAGTCCTAATGTCTCCTCTTTCATCTCTGATTTTATTTATTTGAGTCTTCTTGCTTTTTTTCTTAGTTAACTATCTAGCTAAAGGTTTTTCAGTTTTATCATTTAAAAAACCCAACTCTTAGTTTCATTGAGTATTTTATTGTTTTTTTCTGGCCTCTATTTCATTTATTTCTGCTCTAATTTTATTATTTCCTCCCTTCTGCTAGCTTTTGGTTTAGTTCTTCTCCTCATTCCCTAAGTTCTAAAGTTAGGTGGTTGATTTGAGACTTTTCTTGTTTTAATGTAAGCTTTTATAGTTATAAATTTCTCCCATAGCGCTGCTTTTTCTGTGTCCCATAAGTCTTGGTATGTTGTGTTTCCATTTTTATTCTTCCCTAAGTATTTTCTAATCTCCCTTGTGATTTCTTCTTTGATTCATTGGTTGCTTAAGGCTTGTTTAATTTCTACAGTTTCTGAATTTTCCAGACTTCAAGACTGAGAAACTTATCCCCCCAATACTACATTCAAAAGGAATTTATCACGTAAGAGTGAGTTTGCAAATCAGTGGACCTATGACCTGGGTATGACCACAGATGTGTTGCATAGGGATGCATTAATTGCCAGCATTTAACAATTTCACATAAAAATTTGGATTTTTGAGTTCTCTTGAAAAACTTGAAAAAAATCTGGAAACACTTGGTTAATATTCCCACTAAGCAATAATCAGTTGGAACCAAGTGGCAGTTGTTACCTTCAGACGTGGGACATGTATTCTCCAGTTTGACATAGTCCCCACAATGCCTTATTTTCTCCCATATCCTGTGTGTCAGGTTGTCATTTATCATCTTCTTTGTGTCATTATTCTTATAGCAGATATAAGAGGAAAATAAATGTCCATGGCATCCACATCTCTATCAAAAGTGAGGGAATGAAAGCTAGACTGAAAGGAAATTAAAAAATATTCCTGTGTTTAATATGCAAAGAAGTGTGTTGGTATCAAATGAGTACAACTTAATAGCTCATTATGAAATGAAATAAAGTAGAAACTGTGGCTAGTATACACAAAAGCAATGTAATGAAAACTTATCAAATTCAATAACAGGACTGAAATTTCAACCAGGTTTATTTTGGAAAGTTAATAAAATAAGCTATCCTATTGTAAAATGCAGTTATATAGTTTTATATTAAGGAAAACAATTGCCCAGGCGTTAAACCCTTTTAAAGATGACAAGTTTACAAAAGTGCGTCTACTGAGTGAGTCATAAAATGTATTCTTAAGTTTCAGGTGTAAATCTAACCAGAAATGCTGTTGTTTGGCATGTTGAAGGTATGACTGATAATTTATTAGACAGGTTGCTTTAAAAGAGTTATTTGTGGTATTTCTGTTGCATGGACATATGTAATACTGCACAGTAAAGTATATTGTGGTGTCAATGAAAATTTTGATAAGACAGAACTTTTGAACATAGTACCTGTGTCGTATAAGTTTAATGTAGATTGATCAAAACAATTTGTGTGTGACTACAGGAGATATTTCTGCAATGGTTAGTTATTAGGATAAATCTTGATTTGGAACTTAAATCCAAGGTGGAAGTATTTTTTAAGAATATAAGACAAGTCTGTTAATTGTATAATTTACCAGGAAACACTGTGCTAAAAAGCTAAAAATGAAACATGTGGATGTAGTAATAACACATGTATGCTGGATATTCTTCTGTGGCTTCAAAAGAGATTATTGCTTTGCTGGGTGAATTTGATGCACAGTAGAGTAGTTGCCTCTACTTCTTGGAACTTAAGGGGCTTAGTTGGATGTGGTGCTGTCACATGTTGGGTTACCCTAGAAGTGGATTTTAAAGATGGAGATTAGTGTACAGATAATTTATTAAGGGGTGGTCTCAGGATCAACACCTATGAGGGAAAGGAAAGGAGGCAGGGCTAGGTAAAGGGAGAAGTTGGGCTGATGTAAAGTCACCATAAGGCTTCAGCTTTACCCCATGGGATGCTCTGAAGCTGGGATGGCCATTCAGAATTGTCCTCAGTTAGGGTGAGAAAACCAGGTCTAGCCCAGTGTTTACTAGTCATTGGATGCCAGCTGCCTTGGGAAGGGAGCATAACCTTGGATGAGGTAGCTCTCTTCAGCCTAGGTAATTCCTAAAGAGCAACCTGGAAATAAATATTTTAGTGTTGAAGGGAAAATCTGGGTGATGCAGCACAGCATTCATGACAGGTGCTAAAGAGATCTTTTTGAACTGTTGAAAGAATTAACCTTATGTCATCTATGGGAAACACCCCTGCCTCAGCTCAAAGACTTGACCTCTGTGGTGAATATGACAACTCATGTAAACACTCTGAATCTCTCTACAAATGCAGTAAGTAAATGAATGTAAGTTTAAATTCACATGTTCTTAGGGAAGTCGTTTCTTTGGGAAACTCATTTAGCAGGGACTAATCTGACTCACTTTTCTATGCTGAAATTGATTTCCAAAGATGGAAGTGATTACCTGAACTACATACTCAAAGTTTTAGACTTGAAGATTGAATTCTTAAGAATATGTTTTCTGATTTCCAACATTATAATAGTGAAAAATATTGTTTATTTTGCCTTTCTCAAGTAATATTACTAATGTGAATAAAGAACTACAAATTGACCTTCACTATACTGTGGTACAAAATTCTAATTAGACAAATATGGAATATCAGATGTAGTAGACATTTACTGCTTTTGGTCAGTCATCACTCATTCATCTACTTTCTTATTGATAACATTATCCAAATTTCCATTTAGGTATCTACTTCTTCCCTATCAGTATGCATGGACATTGACATATTGGTGTAGAAGAAAAAGTTTCAGTTTTCTGTTTCCAAATCAAGAAGATAATCAGTTTCAAAAGGAAAATTTGATAAATTAAGTGTTTATATTTTTAGATTTCAAATTTAAAATATAGCTTCTATTTTTTACAGGTTTGTACTATGTTAGCATGCTTGTACTATCATTCAGTTAATAATAAAGCTTGATTACATATCTGGCAGGTTTTTGTTTTAACATCTTTATTGGAGTATAATTGCTTTACAATGGTGTGTTAGTTTCTGCTGTATAACAAAGTGAATCAGCTATATGTATACATACATCCCCATATCTCCTCCCTCTTGCATCTCCCTCCCACCCTACCTATCCTACTCCTCTAGGTGGGCACAAAGCACTGAGCTGATCTCCCTGTGCTATGCGGCTGTTTCCCACTAGCTATCTGTTTTACATTAGGTAGTCTCTATATATCCATGCCAATCTCTCACTTCATCCCAGCTTCCCCTTCCCCTCCCCGAGTCCTCAAGTCCATTCTCTACATCTGCATCTTTATTCCTGTCCCGCCCCTAGGTTCTTCAAAATGATGTTTGTTTGTTTTTTTAGATTCCATATATATGTGTTAGCATATGGTATTGTTTTTTCTCTTTCTGACTTACTTCACTCTGTATGACACACTCTAGGTCTATCCACCTCAATACAAATAACTCAATTTTGTTTCTTTTTATGGCTGAGTAATATTCCATTATATATATGTACCACATCTTCTTTATCCATTTATCTGTCAGTGGGCAGTTAGATTGCTTCCATGTCCTGGCTATTGTAAATAGTGCTGCAGTGAACATTGTGGTACGTGACTCTTTTTTATTTGAACATTGTGGTACATGACTCTTTTTTTTTTTTTTTTGCGGTATGCGGGCCTCTCACTGCTGTGCTCTCTCCCGTTGCGGAGCACAGGCTCCGGATGTGCAGGCTCAGCGGCCATGGCTCATGGGCCCAGCTGCTCCACGGCACATGGGATCCTCCCGGACCAGGGCACGAACCCATGTCCCCTGCATCGGCAGGCGGACTCTCAACCACTGCACCACCAGGGAAGCCTTACGTGACTCTTTTGAATTATGGTTTTCTCAGGTTATATGCCCAGGAGTGGGATTGCTGGATCATATGGTAGCTCTGTTTTCTGTTTTTTAAGGATCCTCCATACTGTTCTCCATAGTGGCTGTACCAGTTTACATTCCCACTAGCAGTGTAGGAGGGTTCCCTTTTAGGCACATCCTCTCCAGCATTTATTACTTGTAGACTTTTTGATGATGGCCATTTGGACTGGTGTGAGGTGATACCTCATTGTAGTTTTGATTTTCATTTTTCTAATAATTAGTGATGTTGAGCATCTTTTCATGTGGTTTTTAGCCATCTGTATGTTTTACTTGGAGAAATGTCTATTTAGATCTTCCACCCATTTTTTGATTGGGTAGTTTGTTTTTCTTATGTTGAGCTGTGTGAGCTGTTTGTATATTTTGGAGATGAATCCCTTGTCAGTTGCTTTGTTTTCAAATATTTTCTCCCATTCTGAGGGTTGTCTTTTCGTTTTGTTTATGGTTTCCTTTGCTGTGCAAAAGCTTTTAAGTTTAATAAGATCACATTCGTTTATTTTTGTTTTTATTTTCATTACTCTAGGAGGTGGATCAAAAAAGATCTTGCTACTATTTATGTCAAAGAGTCTTCTGCCTATGTTTTCCTCTAAGAATTTTATAGTATCCAGCCTTACATTTAGGTCTTTAATCCATTTTGATTTTATTTTTGTGTACGGTGTTAGCAAGTGTTCTAATTTCATTCTTTTACATATAGCTGTCCAGTTTTCCCAGCACCACTTATTGGAGAGACTGTCTTTTCTCCATTGTATATTCTTATCTCCTCTTTCATAGATTTGGTGACCATAAGTGCATGGATTTATCTCTGGACTTTTATCCTATTCCATTAATCTATATCTCTGTTTTTGTGCCAGTACCATACTGTCTTGATTACTGTAGCTTTGTAGTGTAGTGTGAAGTCGGGGAGCCTGATTCCTCCAGCTCCGTTTTTCTTTCTCAAGATTGCTTTGGCTCTTTGGGGTCTTTTGTGTTTCCAACAAATTGTGAAATTTTTTGTTCTCTTTCTGTGAAAAATGCCATTGGTAGTTTGATAGGGATTGCATTGAATCTGTAGATTGCTTTGGGTAGTAGAGTCATTTTCACAATGTTATTCTTCCAATCCAAGAACATGGTATATTTCTCCATCTGTGTCACCTTGATTTCTTTCATCAGTATCTTATAGTTTTCTGAGTACAGGTCTTTTGCCTCTTTAAGTACGTTTATTCATAGGTATTTTATTCTTTTTGTTGCAGTGGTAAATGGGGTTGTTTCCTTAATCTCTCTTTCTGATCTTTCACTGTTAGTGTATAGGAATTCAAGAGATTTCTGTGTATGAGTTTTCTATTGTGAAACTTTGCCAAATTCTTTAATGAACTCTAGTAGTTTTCTAGTAGCATCTTCAGGATTTTTCTGTGTATAGTATCATGTCATCTGCAAACAGTGACAGTTTTACTTCTTCTTTTCCAATTTAGATTCCTTTTATTTCTTCTTCTTCTCTGATAGCCATGGCTAGGACTTCCAAAACTATGTTGAATAGACGTGGCAAGAGTGGACCTCCTTATTACTGATCTTAGAGGAAATGCTTTCACCTTTTCACCATTGAGAATGATGTTGGCTGTGGGTTTGTCATATATGTCCTTTATTATGTTGAGGTGGGTTCCCTCTAAGCCCACTTTCTGGACAACACTATGAGATTAGAAATCAGTTACAGGAAAAAAACTGTGAAAAACCACAAATCCATGGAGGCTAACAATATGTTACTACGTATTCAATGGATCACTGAAGAAAGAAATCAAAGAGGATATCAAAAAATACCTAGAGACAAACAACAATGAAAACACAGCAATCCAAAACCTATAGGACACTGCAAAAGCAGTTCTAAGAGAGAAGTTTATAGCAATACAATCTTACTTCAAGAAACAAGAAAAATCTCAAATAAACCACCTATCTTCACACCTATAGCAACCAGAGAAAGAAGACAAACAAAACCCAAAGTTAGTAGAAGGAAAGAAATCATAAAGATCACAGCAGAAATAAATGAAATAGAGATGAAGACAATAACAGCAACAATTAATGAAACTGAAAGCTGGTTCTTTGAGAAGATGAACAAAATTTATAAACCTTTAGCTGGGCTCATCAAGAAAAAGAGGGAGAGGAATTAAATCAATAAAATTAGAAATGAAAAAGGAAATGTTATAACAGATACCACAGAAATACAAAGGATCATGAGAGATTACTACAAGCAACTATATGCCAATAAAATGGACAACCAGAAGAAATGGACAAATTCTTAGAAAGATACAACCGTCCAGGTCTGAGCCAGGAAGAAATAGAAAATATGAACAGACCAGTCACAAGTACTGAAATTGAAGCTGTGATTAAAAGTCTTAAAACAAACAAAAGTCCAAGATCAGATGGCTTCACAGGCGAATTCTATGAGACATTTATAGAAGAGTTAACACCTACTCTTCTGAAACTCTTCCAAAAATTTGCAGAGGAAGGAACACTCCCAAGCTCATTTTATGAGGCCACCATCACCCTGATACCAAAATGAGACAAAGATATCCCCAAAAAAGGAAATTACAGGCCAGTATCACTGATGAATAGAGATGCTAAAATCCTCAACAAAATACTAGCACACTGAATCCAACAACACATTAAAAGGATCATACACCTTGATCAAGTGGGATTTATCTCAGGGATGCAAGGATTCGTCAGTATATGCAAATCAATCAGTGAGATACACCACATTAACAAATTGAAGAATAAAAACCATATGATCATTTCAGTAGATGCAGAAAAGCTCAACACCGATTTGTGATATTTTCATTTTTTAATTAAAAATTTTTTGAAGTTTTAAATTGTGGTAAAATACACAAAGCATAAAACATACCATGTTAACTGTTTTTAAGTGTACAGTTCATCAGTGTTAAGTACATTCACATTGTTAAGTTTGTTACAATTAACATTCATAGTGTTAAGTATGTTAACCAAACTCCAGAGCTATTTTCGTCTTGCACATTTAAAACTTTGCACCCATTAAGCAGCAAGTCCCTATTCTCCCCTTTCCCAGTCCCTGGCATACACCGTTCTACTTGCTGTCTCTATTAATTTGACTACTGTAAGTACCTCATATTAGTGAGATCATACACTATTTTTCCTTTTGTTACTATTTCATTTAGCATAGTGTCCTCAAGGTTCATCAGTGTTGTAGCATGTGTCAGAATTTCCTCCTTCTGAAAGGCTGAATAACATTCCACTGTGTGTATATACTGCATTTTTTTAATCCATTCATCCATCGATGGAGACTTGTATTACTTGCACCTTTTGGCTATCGTGCGAGTGGGTGTAAAAATATTTCTTTGAGACCCTGCGTTCAGTTATTTTGGGTTTATACCCAGAAGTAGAATTAGTAGATCATATGGAAATTCTGTTTTTAATTTTTTAAAGGAATCACCATACTGTTTTCCATAGTAGTTGCACCATTTTACATTCCCAGCAACAGTGCACAGGTTTCCAGTATTCCCACATTCTTGCCAACACTTGTTATTTTTTGTTTCTGTGACAGTAGCCATCCTAATGGGTGTGAGGTATATCTCATTGTGGCTTTGATTTGCATTTCCCTAATGATTAGTGATGTCAAGTATTTCATGTGATTTTTGCCAGTTGTATAATCTTCTTTGGAAAAATGTCTATTCAAGCCCTTTGCCCATTTTTAAGTCAGTTGATTTTTCATTGTTGAGTTTTAGGGGTTCCTTATATATCTGGATATTAACTCTGTATCAGACGTATGATTTGCAAATATTTTCTCCCATTTCATAGGTTGCCTTTTCAACTCTGTTGATTGTGTTCTTTTATACACAAAATTTTAAAATTTTGACGTAGTCCAGTTTATTTTTACTTTTGTTACTTGTGCTTTTGGTGTCATATCAAAGAAATCATTGCCAAATCCAGTGTTGTAAAGATTTTTCCCTTATATTTTCTTCTAAAAGTTTTATATTTTAGCTCTTCCATTTAGGTCTTTGATCCGTTTGGAGTTCATTTTTGTATATGGTGTAAGGTAAAAGTCCAATTTCATTCTTTTGCTTATGGATATCCAGTTGTCCCTGCACCGTTTATTGACAAGACGGTTTTTTTTCCTCCATGGAATGCTCTTGGCACCTTTGTCGAAAATCATTTGACCATATATGTGAGAATTTATTTCTAGACTCTCTTCTATTCCATTGGTGTATTTGTGTCTTTATGCCAGTACCACATTATTTTGATTACTGTATCTTTGTAGTAAATTTTGATGTCATGAAGTATGAGTACTCCAGCTTTGTTCTTCTGTTTCAGGATTGTTTTGGCTCTTCTGGGTACCTTGATATTCTGTTTTATTTTTAGGATGGAGTTTTTCATTTCTGCAAAAAATGTCAGTGGGATTTTCATAGGGATTGCATTACATCTGTAGATCACTTTGGGAGTACTGCCATCTTAACAATATTAAGTCTTCCAATCCATGAGCTGTTTGCATTTAAAATAATCATTATCTACTGGTATATTATTTGTGTAATAAGCATAAATAAATTTTTAAAAGAATTGTTGGCAGAGGGAATTGGTAAATTTCTTTTTCTTCTTTCACTTTTATTGAGATATAATTGACATTCAGCACTGTATAAATTTAAGCTATACAGCATAATGACTTGAAATGGTGGTCAAAAGGTAGAAACTTCCAGTTATAAGATAAATAAATACTGGGGATGTAATGTACATGATGACTATAGTAAACAGTGCTATATGGTATATTTGAAAGTTGCTAAGAAAGTATAAAAGTTCTCATGAACAGGGACTGATAAATTTGTAATGTCAGTTTATGTATCTTCACTTTATGGATCTCATGTTCCAATATTTATAAACTGACATAAGTTTTGGAGAAAAAGAACCAATTAGATATTAGTAGAGAAATGATTATCTGACTCTATGTGTTCATAAAAAGAAAATGTTTGTGGCTTGATAAATTAAACAAATTGAATTAAATTATTTACTGTTAACCAATAGGCTTATTTAGACATTTAATGATATTAACTAAGTTCAGATATAGTTTTATCTTGTCTGTTTTGCTCATACTCAAACAAACTTTTCACCTTGTTAATTAAAAATGTTATTTTATTCACACCACTTAAAATTGTGTCTCATTGAACAGAGAATCTCTTGGGTCTTATTTCCTGAAGATTATCTGTGAACATTTTAAGTCATCAGAAAATATTGGTAAAGCTCTACTGTTCCATGTTGAAATGCTTTTACAAAGGAAGGAAGAATTGCTTGCCACGGAGAAGATTGAAGAAATCATTATAGGTCAGTAGGATTTCTGCAGGTGTTTTAGAAAGGTGTTAATATGCATGTAGTTCTAAGATGGAGGTCAGAACAGTAGCAAAATCCTCAGGTCAACAGATTTTTTCCTTTCTCTCACTTCCTTTTTTTTTTTCTCCTTAATACCCTTTGACTATAACAACTCACCTATCCAGATTCCACATATTTGGCAAGCTAGAATGAAAGCTAAACAAAGATAACAAAACATCAACAAAAACAGACAAACCTCTGAGTTTAAACCTCATGTGTAATGGAAAATTGTGAGATTATAAGCCTAATTTCATGTTTCAGTTTGATCTCAAATTAGCTGTGTACCTTCAGGCAAGTCAGTAATATCTCTGGATCTTTTTCCAACTATAAAATGAAGGTTGTGAACTACATTCCTACTTTTTAACTTCTTTTTAGCAGCAGCAGCAGCATCCTTTTGTGATGCAATTGTATATGAACCCTGCCCCCAATAAAATAGACTAGAGTTGCTGTGGTTAAAGCAGAGATGTAGAGCCAGATCTCAGCATTCCATTAATCCCCCATCTCTCTGTAGAACCCTATACCCTGAAGAACACAGAGAGTATGATCCCTTTATTAGAAAATTCTTGCCCTGATCTGTCTTTCCTACTCTATACATATATAGAGATATAACTGGAATGATAGTCACTAATGTTAACACTGGAATTTATTCTGAGTGTTGGCAGTTTAGGTGATTTATTGCTTTCTTTGTTTTTTACCAGATTGCTTGAATTTTTATAAGTATGTATCATGTTTTTATAAAAACAAAGTCATTGATTTTTTTAAAGGAAATCTTTTGACTAGATAATCTCTAAGGGTCTTTTGAACTCTAGATTCTATGAACTGTATTTTACTGATGACACCCTTCCTCCATATCCTCACTAAGAATCCAGTTATTTTTAGACCCAGTGTTATTAAGCTTGGTTATCTGGTTTTCCAACCCTCAGCATTTTAATGGTAGCATATTATAAAGGGAGAAAGGACCTACAGGGAAATATACAGATAACCCGATCACAAGGGAGGGAAAAACCTTATAAATTATATAAAACAATTTCAAGTATTTAAAAAAGTATAATAATCTGTACTACATAATAATTACTGAAGGCATCATTATGATATACTATCAGTACAGTAAAATACAATAGTTGTTAGTGTTGACCTTGAATAGTCAAGCAAAAGTTAAATTGTGCTTCAGAAAACTAGAATGTATGTTTAGAAAAACATAATTCATAAAACATAATTTTTAGAAAAATTAAGAACTTTAAATGATTTAGACTTTTTAAAATAAAAAATTATTTTATGTTTAATGAAAGTAAACTGCCATGTAACTAGAAAACTTTGCTATCCAGAATAACTAATTTTCTAAGATTACAGTTAACCCAAGTTATATTGTTATATCTAATTATACACTTACACTTTCAAAGTATGATAATATTTTAACACACAAGCTTTATGTAGCTTTTTACTCTCATGTGAGTATTTTTAACTAAGTCATGGAACAAACTATGTCTGCTGAGGGGTCAGAGACTCTCAGTTTTCTAATCAAGACTTTCATGGAAATTGATAGTGCCAAAGGGGTGGAAGTGAAAGGGATATAGAATTCTATTATAGCTTAAACTTTACCTTAGTGTGTGATAATGTATTTGAACCCTGTAAATGTCTAGACCAGAAACAATCAGACATGAGTTACAATTTAAAGTAATAGAGTTTATGTGTAAACGTGGTCTTAAAGTATTTTACAAAGGCTTTAAGGTATAATTGGCCTTTCTTGGGAACTTGATCTGATCTAGTTAGTACGTAATAGTATAAACACTTCTTATTAATGATTTCTAGCATTGCTGTCTGTTCATTGATAATAACATTAAGGCACCAGATGATGATCAAATTTGGAACTTAGAAAATACGTTAAAAAGAGACTAGGCTGGAAAACTATTACAGATTGATGGGCGAATTACTACAGTGATTCTAGCAAACTCTGATTGTATTGCATAATCAATTTTGCTAGTAAATCTAAAATTGATGATGAAAACCTGTCTGAATGTGATTGTGTTTGTAGCCATTACTTAAAGAGTATAGGTTCTGAAGAGCACAGTTAGTGCTCTTTATTTAATGTAATAGATCTTGATTCTTGTTTTTAGAACTTGGTTTTTTTTTTTTCAGGTCACCAAACAGGAAGACAACTGACAACAGAATTAGTAGGCTGTTTACACAACATTCTATGGAAAAAAGCTGCCCAAAGTTTTCAGGTTTGGGAATAATCTATTTTCATTCTTTATATTCTTTCTTAACCCCAACAAATAAAACAATGTATTCACTATAAAAATCATAGAGCATTAAGTACTTTAATAATCTCTTTCTGCTTAGGTACTGTCTATTTATTAAATATTTATAATGTAGAATTTTAATGTGCATTGGACAAGAATTTATTTAAAAACTCTAAGATGTGGACTTCCCTGGTGGCGCAGTGGTTAAGAATCCGCCTGCCAATGGAGGGGACACGGGTTTGATCCCTGGTCCAGGAAAATCCCACGTGCCGCGGAAGCAACTAAGCCCATGCTCCTCAACTACTGAGCCTGCACTCTAGAGCCCACGAGCCACAACTGCTGAGCCCACGTGCCTAGAGCCCGTGCTCTGCAACAAGAGAAGCCACCACAATGAGAAGCCCGCACGCCACAATGAAGAGTAGCCCCCACTCGCCGCAACTAGAGAAAGCCCACATGCAGCAACAAAGACTCACCGCAGCCAAAAATAAATAAAGTAACTTATTTATTTTTTAAAAAATAAACTAAAAATAAAGATACTAAGATGTGATTCATCCCCATTGGGAGTTTACAGTGTAGGGAAATGACATCACTGATATTAAGATATAGGAAAGTATAATTTATTTTAACATGAGGAGCAAGAAAGAGGGTTTTATTTCCTTTAAAAATTGAGATATGGAGCACAGAGGATTTTTAGGGCAGTGAAAATACTTTGAATGATACTATAATGATGGACGCATGTCATTATCCATTTGTCTAAATCCATAGAATGTACAACACCAAGAGTGAACCCTAATGTAAGTTCATCAGTTGTAACAAATACACCATTCTGGTAGAGGATGTTGATGATGGGGGAGGCTGTACATGTGTTGGGTCAGGAGGTATCTAGCAGATATCTGTACATTCCTCTCACTTTTGCTGTGATCCCAAAACTGCTCTTAAAAAAAACCTTTTAAAAACATTGTGGTGTAATAAAAATGGAAAAAAATGTAGTAATATTTTTTCTTTATACAAAACAGTCCAGGTTTACTGTAGAAAATTTGAAACCACAGATAAGTTTTCTAAAAAGAATAGTTATTCTTAATCCAATCACTCTTAAAATTTTATATATTGCCTTCTAATCCATATGCATTTGTGTGTGTATGTGTAAGAAAGGACGTACTGTTTTAGTGGATTTCCACTTCCAACCAAAATGTAAGAGACCTGGTTGATGTCCTTGCCTGAATAACACCTTGCTCCCTCTCCCTACCTCCAAAAAATCAAGACAGAACACATGAAAAAATGGTTTTCAAGACACTGGACATTAGGCAATGGAGAGTGATCTCTGGTAGATAGGAAATAAACAAGGTGAGCACTGCAGTTGTTCAGCTTACTACCTTGAGTTTCCAGGCTGTAGCATAGGAATAGAAACTGAAGTGGACTATGACATAAATCACAGTAAGATCATTTTTGACCCACCTCCTAGAGAAATGGAAATAAAAACAAAAATAAACAAATAGGACCTAATGAAACTTCGAAGCTTTTGCACAGCAAAGGAAAGCATAAACAAGATGAAAAGACAACCCTTAGAATGGGAGAAAATATTTGCAAATGAAGCAACTGACAAAGGATTAATCTCCAAAATATACAAGCAGCTCATGCACCTCAATATCAAAAACACAAACAGCCCAATCCAAAAAGGGGCAGAAGACCTAAATAGACATTTCTCCAAAGAAGATGTACAGATTGCCAACAAATACATGAAAGGATGCTCAACATCACTAATCATTAGAGAAATGCCAATGAAAGCTACAATGAGGTATCACCTCACACCAGTCAGAATGGCCATCATCAAAAAATCTACAAACAATAAATGTTGGAGAGGGTGTGGAGAAAAGGGAACCCTCTTGCACTGTTGGTGGGAATGTAAATTGATACAGCCACTATGGAGAACCGTATGGAGGTTGCTTAAACTAAAAATAGAACTACCATATGACCCAGCAATCCCACTCGAGGGCATATACGCTGAGAAAACCATAATTCAAAAAGAGTCATGTACCACAATGTTCGTTGCAGGTCTATTTACAGTAGCCAGGACATGGAAACAACCTAAGTGTCCATTGACAGATGAATGGATAAAGAAGATATGGCTCATATATACAATGTAATATTACTCAGCCATAAAAAGAAAGTTGAGTTATTTGTAGTGAGGTGGATGGACCTGGAGTCTGTCATACAGAGTGACGTAAGTCAAAGAGAATAACAAATACCATATGCTAACACATATATATGGAATCTAAAAAAAAAATGGTTCTGAAGAACCTAGGGGCAGGACAGGAATAAAGACACAGATGTAGAGAATGTGGACTTGAGGACACGGGGACAGGGAAGGGTAAGCTGGGGCAAAGTGAGAGAGTGGCATTGACATATATACACTACTAAATGTAAAATAGATAGCTAGTGGGAAGGAGCTACATCACTCGGGGAGATCAGCTCGGTGCTATGTAACCACCGAGAGGAGTAGGATAGGGAGGGTGGGAGGGAGTTGCAAGAGGGAGGGGATATGGGGATATATGTATACATATAGCTGATTCACTTTGTTATACATCAGAAACTAACCATTGTAAAGCAATTATACTCCAATAAAGATGTTGGAAAAAAAAAAGGAAAGAAACTGAAGTGGATCCTAGCAGGCTTCCTAATTTGAGGAGTTGGAGCTGAGAGTCTGGGAAGACTGATGTAGCTAGAATTCATAGGACAGAGTATCAGAGAGGAGAACAGAGCAAGAAAGAGAACTCCACAATCAGAGAATCCTTCTCAAGTGTTTAGTGGAGTACTGATCAAGATAATATGGGATGAAAATACCTAAAGCCAGATGAGTCACCATCTAAAAGTATTAGAACAGTGCCTGGCACTCACACAGGTCTGGGAATAGAACCTGTTCATACCAGCCAGACTGGAAAACTTCTAATTCATGGGGCATTGGGTAGAGAATTCAGAAAGGTCTTGTTTTGCTAGTGGGGAGTAATTAGTCCTAAACTGAGCACTGTTCCAGACCAACCTGAAAAATCATAAAAGTATGACCTGAAAGGATCAAATTGGTCCCAAGGAATTTAAGTGCTTGCCAGAGTAGAGGTCAAGGATATTTACCAGAATGCAGAACTATCCAGCACCCGACAAGGTAAAGTTTATAACGTCTGGCATCTAATAATAAACTACCGGGCTTCCCTGGTGGCACAGTGGTTGAGAGTCCACCTGCCGATGCAGGGGACACGGGTTCATGCCCCGGTCTGGGAAGATCCCACATGCTGTGGAGCGGCTGGGCCCGTGAGCCATGGCCGCTGAGCCTGTGTGTCCGGAGCCTGTGCTCCGCAATGGGAGAGGCTACAACAGTGAGAGGCCCGCATACTGCAAAATAAATAAATTACCAAGCATACAAACAGGCAGGAAAATACAACCTATAATGAAGAAAAGAAGCAACAATTGAAACTAACATAGAAGTTAACATTAGCAGAGGACATTAAAATAGCTCTTATAATTGTATTCTATATATTCAAGAAGTTAGGTAGAGACATGGAAGATACAAAAGACCCAAATCAAACTTCCAGAGATGAAAAGTATGTCTAGGATCAAAAATATACTGCATAGTATTAACATCAGATTAGACATTGCAGCAGGATGGATATGTTAATTGTGGTCGTCATTTCACAGTGTATACATATATCAAAACATCTTGTTTTATACATTAAGGTGCTGCAAAATAGAATGATATTCTTATTTTCTTTTAGAGGGTCTCTGTTTCTTTACTGAGCAAGTAAAAAATTATTTCAGAATTCCCTCTCGTATTGAATCTTTTTTTCTCTCATTTTCCAGTCTTGCAGGATAATTTTTTTAACTCCCACTTCCAAAACTGTAGAAGAATGTAATCTTAATTCTAAATAGTCAAAGGCAGTGTTATACCTCCTCAGCACAGTTGTTTCTAGTAGGGAGTGAGTTTTATTCCTTTTAGGTACTAATGACTCCTGTCTTTCATTGAAAAATGTGAAGTTTCTTGGTAGGGTACAGGGGACTCATCTACGTTACCTTGGTGTGCATGAGCAATCTTAATTTTCTTATCTTAAAAAAAGTTATCCAGGTCATTTCTATTAGATTTTTTGTAATAGCTTCTTACCATTGAAAATTTTAAAGTGCCTCAAAAGTAAGAAAATATTTTTGTACAAAAACATAGCATTTAGGGCTTCCCTGGGGGCACAATGGTTGAGAGTCCGCCTGCCGATGCAGGGGACACAGGTTCGTGCCCCAGTCCAGGAAGATCCCACATGCTGCGGAGTGGCTGGGCCTGTGAGCCATGCCCGCTGAGCCTGCGCATCCGGAGCCTGTGCTCTGCAACGGGAGAGGCCACAACAGTGAGAGGCCTGCGTACTGCAAAAAAAAAAAAAAAAAAAACCACACACACAAAAAAACCACAAAAAAAACACCCATAGCATTTAATTAAAATAGTGAAAAACCTGGAAATTTACTAAAATATCTTACATTTTCTTATCCTACGTAGCAACATAGATTAATATTTACAAAATGAAGTTAAATGGAAAGAATAGAAAATGAAATTGTAATATAAAGTGTGATTACAACTATATAAAAATACAAAAGGGTAAAATTAAAATGGAATGTGGAAAAATGAAAATAGCTGTATTCGAATGGTAAATTATGGGTGTTCTCTTTTAACATTTTTATCATTGTTGTTTTAATAACTTTTAAATCGTATTCTGAGTTTTCTAGGGTGGCTCACCACCCTCTCCGACTCTTCATCCCATATGTGAAATTTCATTTTTTTTTGGCTTTATTGAAGTATAATTGACAAAATTATGATTAAAGTGTACAATGTGATGATTTAATTTGATATACATATACATTGTGAAAGGGGTCTAATGACTTATTTAACACGTCCATCACCTCACATATTTACCTTTTTTCTTTTTGGTGAGAACATTTAAGTTCTGCTCTCTTAGCAAAATTCAGTTATACAATCCAGTATTACCAACTATAGTCACCATATATCTAATGTATGTATTAGATCCTCGGACCGTTTTCATCTTATAACTGAAAGTTTGTACCCTTTTACCAACCATTCTCCATTTCCCCCACCCTCAAACCCCTGGAAAACACCATTCTACTCTGTGTTTCTATGAGTTTGACTTTTTTTTCTTTACTTCAGATTCTACATATAAGTGATACCATGCAATGTTTGTCTTTCTCTTTCTGGCTTATATCATTTAGCATAATGTCCTCCAAATTCATCCATGTTGTCACAAATGGCAGGATTTCATTCTTTTTTAAGGCTAATATTCCATTGTATACATGTACTGTACTTTCTTTACCCACATTCATCAGTAAACAACAACTTAGGTTGTTTCCATACCTTGGCTTGCTGCAGTGGACATGGCAGTACAATTATCTCTTTGAGATAATGATTTCATTTTCTTTGGGTATCCCACACAGAAGTGGGATTACTGGATTGTATGGTAGTTCTATTTTTAATTTCTTAGGAAACCTCCAACTGTTTTCCATAGTGGCTATACCAGTTTACATTCCCACCAACAGTGTACAAGGTTTCCCTTTTCTGTACATCCTCACCACCATTTGTTATCTCTTGTCTTTCTGATGTTAGCCATTGTAGCAGATGTGAAGTGATATCTCATTGTGGTTTTGATTTGCATTTTCCTGATGATAAGTGATGTTGAGCACCTTATCATGTACCTGTTGGCCATTTGTATGTCTTCTTTGGGAAAGTCTGTCCAGATCCTTTGCCCATTTTTAATCGGGTTTTGTTTTTGTTCTTGTTTTTATTTTTTGCTACTGAGTTGTAGTATTTTCTTATATATTTTGGATATTACCCCCCCAAAATACTGCAAATATTTTCTCTGATTTCATAGGTTGCCTTTTAATTTTGTTGGTTTCCGTGAAACCTCTAATGTGAGGGAAGAAGAGAGAATATCGATTACCACTTTATCTATAACTTTATATTGATCAAGGCTGATAGTAAAATGCATTCAGCATTCAACTAAAGAGGATGTTGTGTTTTGGTTGTCTAAAAATGTAAACAGTGCCATTTTTTTGTTTCTAAAGGTGACTTGGAACAATTAGGGTCAAATATAGAAATATCTGTGTGATTTTGTTATTTCTTTTTAAACTTTAGGTAGAAGATTATGCTGATGCCCTACACTGGTACTGCTGTTCTCTGAGATTTTATGCATGTGATCAAACGTTCCTGGACTTTGCCAGGCTACAGAGGAACATGGCTGCTTGTTACCTGCATTTGGGACAATTTGATAAGGTCTTTTGATTTATTTGTTTTTCAAAGGCAGCAAATGTTGTTATGTGCAATGGCAGAGAGATGGTTGTAGTGGTGTGACTTCTTGGCTATTAGGTTAGGATGTCTGAGAGTTACTTCATACAGAACAAAGTCAAATTGATATTTTCCTGACTTGCACACTATAAACATTAATGAATGGAACTTCCCAAAAGGAGAGAAAATTTGGAGACTCTTAATTCCATTACTTACTGTTTATTTTTAACACGCTGTTCTGAAAGGTAATATATCATTGCAATTCATGAACAAAGTTATCTGCTGCTAACCATCTGCAGTATTGTCCTTTGAAGCAGAATAAATTTTAAGTTACACATTTTTTTGGGTCAAGCATTCAGTGAGAGCAAACACTGGGATGAAATTCGTTCTTTTACTTTCTGGGTTATCTTTTGCCTTTCCAACCAATCTAAAAAAATGTTCAGCATTTGATTTCTTATCAGAACAAAATTCTAGAAGGTAAAAGGGATAAAACTTGCTTGAGGATAGAGCCGTTCATACTCCCCCAAAGCATTTGGGACATTTCTTCCTTTGGTTATCATATAGTATGCACATAATGGGGTGGGGCGTATTGTCTTGTGGTAAGAGAAAAAACAAGAAGTACAAGTATGGATCCAGGTAAAATATGAAGGTTTTTGTTGCTTTTTAAGTTTTAATAACAAATTTAGGGGGAAATATGTGATTAAGGGTTGTAATTTTAGACATTTTCTTTGAAGATTTGTTTACTTTGAAGGGTTGTTTACCTTAATAAATACTTCAGATTTTCTTTCAAAAGAATATTTACCATTTAGTTTGTTTGTTATAAATTCACGGTCCTGAAAGAGAAGTTGAAAGGTTACTTAATTCATCGTATTTCTACACAGGCTAGCATTTAAGTGTTTCAGAAAGATGGTTGACTACTGTTTACTTAAAGACCTGAAAAGAAGATGTCACATAGATTTTGTTACTTAATTCATTATATTTCTGCTCAGAATACTGTTACCTATTTCAGAAAGGTAGTTTCCTACTGCTTACTTAAAGACCTGTAAAGAAGGTAATCACAAGGCTTTTGTAACTCTATGATTTATATTAACCTGGCAGATTGGGATGGACCTGGACCTGGAGCTAGACATGCCAACTGGGGGGATGGATACATCTGCAGGCCAAGGAAGGATATCTAATCACCTAGTCAAGATAGAAAGAACATAGTATGAGATACTGTGATAGTCTCTGAAGTTACAGAGATGAACAAGTTGCCTTTGACTCAGCCAATTAGCTGGCATCAGGGTATCCTAATGGGCAGATCAGATTATGGCAATGGGGGAAATTTAAGTGTTGGAAAGATTCCATAAGTTAGACACATAGGTAGTTGGCATCACATAAGCATATCAGCAGGGAACAGGTCTTCAATCATAGAGATTTGGACTCAGATGCAGGACTCAAATCTTTGCATCACTGGGGGTATGTGTAGATAGACTAGAAAGAGCAAGGTCGAGCTCCAAACCTAAAGTGAAAGGAACATGAGGCTCTTTTTAAGAGTGGAGCTCAGGCATAGTGAGCCAGACTGGGATGCAATTACCGGAAAAAGAATACAAAGTGAATAGATGATACAGTCTTCTAAGACTTGAAGCACTGCTTCTTAAATTTCCTCTAACTAATGTCAAGTTTGGTCCTAGAGCCTAGTGTAGGACTGAACCTATAATTGGGAGTTCAAATGATAGTAGTAGTAAGGAGGGGAAGAAGAAGAGAGCAGGAAACCAGGCAGGTCCTAATATGTATACTCAGTTTGTGATTATGTCATTTAAGGCCAGATTGCCTTGTTGATTACTGTTAGTATATTTCTCCATTTCATCCTTCCTGTCTTAAACTTAGCAGAAATTGATTTGATACCTCCATATGTAAGGAATACTCTACTGTGCACTAAGACAGATGAAGAAAGGTGAAACAGTTACGCAGTTCATCATATTTTACTATTTTGCTATTGCCACCTAGTCTTGTTAATTTTTATTGTCTGCTTTTTTCACTCCTTCCCTTGATCTTCTTGAGTACTGTTCAGAAATTTTGTGAAAGCATATTTATTGCATCTGCTAAAATTTCATAGTTTTCATATAGGCACTAAGTAAAACTGACTCTTGTTGACTTTCTGTCATACTCCTCACCAATCCTTGGTGATTCCAAAACATTTTTTTTATCCCTAAGCCCCTATGCCTTATCCTTCCTTTTAGCAGAAAACCTTATCTTCTAATTTCCTGGGCTTGTAGCCACTGACATGAACTTCATCACCTTCTCTCTTTATCCATTCTTTCTTCTCCCTTATCTCTGAGAAAGAAGTTACTTTCTCAGGGGACCTTCCCTACAAATCTCAACCCTAACTCTTTTATCTTTCTCTCTCTACTGTTTCTTTCCCCTGTCACTACAATTATTTTTAGGTCTTCTTTATTCAAAAACCTTTCTTCAACCATGTCATCCTCCCCAAATTATAGTTTGTCCTTCCTTTCATCACCAAACTTTATAACCTAAAATTACTGCCTATATTTTTTTAGTATTCATTCATTCAAAAAATATTTATTAACTGTCTACTACTATATGTTAAATACTGTCCTAGGCAAATAGACAAAACCCCCTACCCCCACAGAGTTTATATTCTACTAGGAGACACAGACAATAAAAAGATAAATATTATGGTATATTAGAGAGGTCAGTAAATTTTCTATGCAGAACCACACAGTAAATATTTTAGGTTTTCTAGGCCATACAGTCTCTCTTGCAGCTACTCAACTCTGCTGTTGTACCATGAAAGTAGGCGTAGACCATATGTAAACAAATTGGCATGGCTTTGTTCCAACAAAACTTTATATTTGGGAACACTGAAATTTGAATTTCATATAATTTTTTGTGTCGTAAAGTATTCTTTTTTGATTTTTTTAGCCTTTTAAAAAAGTAAAACTTAGCTATTCATAGATGGTAGGCTGGATGGAGCCCAAAGGCCACAGTTTTCTGACCCTGTTATATTAGATAGTGATAAGTGCTAAAGAGAAAACTAAGTAGGAAAGGGTAGTATTAAATGTTTTAGAGGAGGAGTGAAGGGTTGGAATTCTAGGCAAGGTGGCCAGAGGGGGCCTTAGTGAGAAGGTAGTTTTTTAGTAGAGACCTGAGGAAATGAGGGATATGGCTATGAGGATACCTTTAAAAAGAGCATTCCAGACAGAGGGAGCAGCAAATGCAAAGGCTCTGGTGTGTGGGGTAGGAGCATATATGTGGTGTTTGAGGAACAGCAAAGAGACTAGTGTGGCTGGAGCAGAGGGAATATTAGGGAAAACAGGAAATGTGATCAAGGAAGTAGTGGGGAAACAGATCATGTAAGAAAGACATTGTAGTTCATTGTAAAGATTTGTGTCATTAAGTCTAAGTGAGATGGGGAGCCAGTGGGAGGGTTTGGGGGCACAAGAGTGTCAAGATCTGACTTGCATTTTAATAAAATCACTTGGCCACCGTGTTGAATAGACTGAGCTGGATGCAAGGGTGGAAGCAGGGAGACCAGTTAGGAGGACACTGAAATAATCTAGGCAAGAGATGATGGTGGCATGGACCAGGATGAAGGAAGTATGGATGGTGAGAAGTGGTCAGATTCTGTATAGAATATGAAAATAAAGCTGACAGAATTCTCTGACAAACCAGATGTAGGATAAGAGAGAAAAAAAGAGACAAGAATGACTCTAAGGTTTTTGGCCTCACCACCTACTTCCCTTTTGATGATTTTTGCATCTGATTCTATAAACTGCTCTTTTGAATATCACTAGTGACCTTTTTTTTAATAAATGTATTTATTTTTGGCTGCATTGGGTCTTTGTTGCTGGGCACCGGCTTTCTCTAGTTTCGGCGAGCAGGGGCTACTCTTCATTGCAGTGCGCGGGCTTCTCATTGCGGTGGCTTCTCTTGTTGCGGAGCATGGGCGCTAGGCATGTGTGCTTCAGTAGTTGTGGCTAACGGGCTCTAGAGTGCAGGGTCAGTAGTTGTGGCGCTCGGGCTTAGTTGCTCCACGGCATGTGGGATCTTCCTGGACTAGGGCTCGAACCCGTGTCCCCTGCATTGGCAGGCGGATTCTTGACCACTGTACCACCAGGGAAGCCCCGCTAGTGACCTTTTAATGATAAAGTCTAATGATTTTTTCCCTCAGTCCATTTTGTCCTCTGGTCTCTCTAGCACGAGAGAATATAATACTACTTTTTCCTTCCAGAAACTTTCTCTTTGGCTTCTAATGACATACTCGCTTTTTTTTTATTGAAGTGTAGATGATTTACAGTGTTGTGTTGTTAGTTTCTGCTGTACAGCAAAGTGATTCAGATATATCTGTATATATCTTTATCATATTCTTTCCCATTATGGTTTATTACAAGATATTGAATATAGTTCCTGTGTTGTACAGTAGGACCTTGTTGTTTTATCTGTTCTATGTATAGTAGTTTGTATCTGCTAATCTCAGACTCCTAATTTATCCCTCCCCCACCTCCCTTCCTCTTTGGTAATTGTTAATTTGTTTTCTTTTTATGACATACTCTCTTAATCCTATTGCTCTGACCGTTCCTTTTTTATTTATGTTATTGGTAGTCTCTTTTCCCAAATAAATGTTGGATGAGGGCAGGTACTGTTTATCTCATTCTCCATTTTATCCTCAACACTCATGAACATGCTTGGTACATGGTAAGTTTTCAGTAAACATTTGTTGAGTTTATTCTCTGCTCCCTTCTTTTGTTTCTGTTGTACACTATCCCCACAGAAATTCATCAACTGTTTTCTTAGGTTCAGCTCTCCATATGCAAATCTATATCTATAGCCCTGATGTTTCTCATAGCCCACATCCACTTTTCTACTGTCTTTGGGTATATACAGCTATCTAAGACTGAAATCTTAGATTCATGGATTCCTTCTTCTCCCCCTGTATTCAGTCGTGTGCCACATCTGGTCAATTCTACCTCTGCAATATTTTTGCCAGCTGTCTCCCCTTCCATCTTTACCTCACTACCCTAGTCCAAGCCCTCATTACCTCTAAGACTACTGGAATAATCTAACTGATTATTGTATCTTGCTCAAGAATTTTCAGTGGCACCCTGTAAATAAAGACCAAATTTCTTAGACTTAAGGTCCTCCATAATCTTTATTTTTAAAATTAAAAAAAAATCTGTTCTAGTATAATTGCTTTACAAGGTTGTGTTAGTTTCTGCGGTATAACAAAGTGAATCAGCTATATGTATGCATATATCCCCATATGCCCTCCCTCTCGCGTCTCCCACC
The DNA here is from genome assembly GCF_003676395.1 of Aethalodelphis obliquidens. Lineage (NCBI taxonomy): Eukaryota > Metazoa > Chordata > Mammalia > Artiodactyla > Delphinidae > Aethalodelphis > Aethalodelphis obliquidens. The sequence goes on along the minus strand of NW_020838029.1, from coordinate 6,450,316 downwards.
CAAATTCCCTATCCCACCCCTCCAGGCGGTCACAAAGCACTGAGCTGATCTCCCTGTGCTATGCGGCTGCCTCCCACTAGCTATCTGTCTTACACTTGGTAGTGTATATATGTCCATGCCACTCTCTCGCTTCGTCACAGCTTCCCCTTCCCCCTCCCCCTCCCCATATCCTCAAGTCCATTCTCTAGTAGGTCTGTGTCTTTATTCCTGTCTTACCCCTAGGTTCTTCATGACATTTTTTTTCTTAAATTCCATATATATGTGTTAGCATATGGTACCTGTCTCTCTCTTTCTGACTTACTTCACTCTGTATGACAGACTCCAGGTCCATCCACCTCATTACAAATAGCTCAATTTCGTTGCTTTTTAGGGCTGAGTAATATTCCATTGTATATATGTGCCACATCTTCTTTATCCATTCATCCGATGATGGACACTTAGGTTGTTTCCATCTCTGGGCTATTGTGAATAGAGCTGCAATGAACATTTTGGTATATGACTCTTTTTGAATTATGGTTTTCTCAGGGTATATGCCCAGTAGTGGGATTGCTGGGTCATATGGTAGTTCTATTTGTAGTTTTTTAAGGAACCTCCATACTGTTCTCCATAGTGGCTGTACCAATTCACATTCCCACCAGCAGTGCAAGAGTGTTCCCTTTTCTCCACACCCTCTCCAGGATTTATTATTTGTAGATTTTTTGATGGTGGCCATTTTGACCAGTGTGAGGTGATACCTCATTGTAGTTTTGATTTGCATTTCTCTAATGATTAGTGATGTTCAGCATCCTTTCATGTGTTTGTTGACAATCTGTATATCTTCTTTGGAGAAATGTCTATTTAGGTCTTCTGTCCGTTTTTGGATTGGGTTGTTTGTTGTTTTGATATTGAGGTACATGAGCTGCTTGTATATTTTGGAAATTAATCCTTTGTCAGTTGCCTCATTTGCAAATATTTTCTCCCATTCTGAGGGTTGTCTTTTCATCTTATTTATGGTTTCCTTTGCTGTGCAAAAAGTTTTAAGTTTCATTAGGTCACAGTTGTTTATTTTTATTTTTATTTCCATTTCTCTAGGAGGTGAGTCAAAAAGGATCTTGCTTTGATTTATGTCAAAGAGTGTTCTTCCTTTGTTTTACTCCAAGAGTTTTATAGTGTCTGGCCTTACATTTAGGTCTTTATCCATATTGTGTTTATTTTTTGTATGGTGTTAGGAAGTGTTCAAATTTCATTATTTACAACTGGCTGTCCAGTTTTCCAAGCACCACTTACTGAAGACGCTGTCTATTCTCCATTGTATATTCTTGCTACCTGTATCAAAGATAAGGTGACCATATGTGCGTGGGCTCTGGGCTTTCTATCCTGGGCTTTCTATCCTGTTTCATTGATCTATATTTCTGGTTATTTGCCAGTACTGTACTGTCTTGATTACTGTAGCTTTGTAGTATAGTCTGATGTCTGGGAGTCTGATTCCTCCAGCTCCGTTTTTGTTTCTCAGGATTGCTCTGGCTAATTGGGGTCTTTTGTGTTTCCAACAAATTGTGAAATTTTTTCTTCTAGTTCTGTGAAAAATGCCTGTGGTAGTTTGATAGGGATTCCATTGAATCTGTAGATTGCTTTGGGTAGTAGAGTCATTTTCACAATGTTGATTCTTCCAATCTTGAAGCATGGTATAATCTCTACATCTGTTTGTATCATCTTTGATTTCTTTCATCAGTCTTATAATTTTCTGCATACAGGTCTTTTGTCTCCTTAGGTAGGTTTGTTCCTAGGTATTTTATTCTTTTCGTTGCAGTGGCAAATGGGAGTGTTTCCTTATTTACTCTTGCAGGTTTTTCATCCTTAGAGTATAGAAATGCAAGAGATTTCTGTGCATTAATTTTGTATCCTGCTACTTTACCAAACTCATTGATTAGCTCTAGTAGTTTTCTGGTCGCATCTTTAGAATTCTCTATGTATAGTATCATGTCATCTGCAAACAGTGACAGCTTTACTTCTTCTTTTCTGATTTAGGTTCCTTTAATTTCTTTTTCTTCTCTGATTGCTGTGGCTAAAACTTCCAAAGCTATGTTGAATAATAGTGGTGAGAGTGGGCATCCTTGTCTTGTCCCTGATTTTAGAGGAAGTGGTTTCAATTTTACACCATTGAGGACGATGTTGGCTGTGGGTTTGTCATATACTGCCTTTATTATGTTGAGGTAGGTTCCCTCTATGCCTACTTTCTGGAGAGTTTTTTATCATAAATGGGTGTTGAATTTTGTCAAAAGCTTTTTCTGCATCTATTGAGATTAACATATGGATTTGTCCTTCAGTTTGTTAATATGGTGTATCACATTGATTGATTTCTATTTACTGAAGAATCTTTGCATTCCTCGGATAAACTCCACTTGATCATGGTGTATGATCCTTTTAATGTGCTGTTGGATTCTGTTTCCTAGTATTTTGTTGAGGATATTTTCATGTATGTTCATCAGTGATATTGGTCTGAGGATTTCTTTTTTTGTGACATCTTTGTCTGGTTTTGATATCAGGGTGACGGTGGCCTCGTAGAATGAATTTGGGAGTGCTCCTCCCTCTGCTATATTTTGTAGAGTTTGAGAAGGATAGGTGTTAGCTCTTCTATAAATGTTTGATAGAATTCACCTGTGAAGCCATCTGGTCCTGGGCTTTTGTTTGCTGGAAGATTTTTAATCACAGTTTCAATTTCAGTGCTTGTGATTGGTCTGTTCATATTTTCTATTTCTTCCTGGTTCAGTCTCGGCAGTTTGTGCATTTCTAAGAATTTGTCCATTTCTTTAAGGTTGTCCATTTTATTGGCATATTGTTGCTTGTAGTAATCTCTCATGATCCTTTGTAGTTCTGCAGTATCAGTTGTTACTTCTCCCTTTTCATTTGTCATTCTATTGATTTGAGTCTTCTCCCTTTTTTTCTTCATGAGTCTGCCTAATGATTTATCAATTTTGTTTAAATTCTCAAAGAACCAGCTTTTAGTTTTATTGATCTTTGCTATAGTGTCCTTCATTTCTTTTTCATTTCTTTCTGTTCGGATCTTTATGATTTCTTTCCTTCTGCCTACTTTGGGTTTTTTTTTTTTCTTTCTGTAATTGCTTTAGGTGTAAGGTTAGGTTGTTTACTTGAGATGTTTCTTGTTTCTTGAGGTAGGATTATGTTGCTATAAACTTCCCTCTTAGAACTGCTTTGGCTGCATCCCGTAGGTTTTGGGTTGTTGTGTTTTCATTGTTGTTTGTTTCTAGGTATTGTTTGATTTCCTCTTTGATTTCTTCAGTTATCTCTTGGTTATTTAGTAGTGTAATGTTTAGCCTCCATGTGTTTGTATTTTTTACAGATTTTTTTTTACTGTAATTGATATCTAGTTTCATTGCTTTGTGGTCAGAAAAGATGCTTGATACAATTTCAGTTTTTAAAAATTTACCAAGGCTTGATTTGTGACCCAAGATGTGATCTATCCTGGAGAATGTTCCATGAGCAGTTGAGAAGAAAGTGTGTTCTGTTGTTTTTGATGGAATGTCCTATAAATATCAATTAAGTCCATTTTGTTTAATGTGTCATTTAAAGTTTTTGTTTCCTTAGTTTTTTTTCATTTTGGATGATCTATTCATTGGTGAAAGTGGGGTGTTAATGTCCCCTACGATTATTGTGTTACTGTCGATTTCCCCTTTTTTGGCTTCTAGCATTTGCCTTATGTATCGAGGTGCTCCTATGTTGGATGCATAAATATTTACAATTGTTATATCTTCTTCTTGGATTGATCCCTTGATCATTATGTAGTGTCCTTCTTTGTCTGTTGTAATATTCTTTATTTTAAAGTCTATTTTGTCTGATATGAGAATTGCTACTCCAGCTTTCTTTTGATTTCCATTTGCATTGAATATCTTTTTCCATCCCCTCACTTTCAGTCTGCATGTGTCCCTAGGTCTGAAGTAGGTCTCTTGTAGACAGCATATATACAGGCCTTGTTTTTTATCCATTCAGCCAGTCTGTGTGTTTTGGTTGGAGTATTTGATCCATTTACATTTAAGGTAATTATTGATATGTATGTTCCTGTTACCATTTTCTTTAGTGTTTTGGGTTTGTTTTTGTAGGCCTTTTCCTTCTCTTGTGTTTCCTGCCTAGAGAAGTTCCTTTGAGATTTGTTGTAAAGGTCGTTTGGTGGTGCTGAATTCTCTTAACTTTTGCTTTGTCTGTAAGTGTTTCAATTTCTCTGTCAAAGCTGAATGAGATCCTTGCTGGGTAGAGTAATCTTGGTTGTAGGTTTTTTCCTCTCATCACTTTAAATATGTCCTGCCACTCCCTTCTGGCTTGCAGAGTTTCTGCTGAAAAATCAGCTTTTAACCTTATGGGGATTCCTTTGTATATTATTTGTTGCTTTTCCCTTGCTGCTTTTAATATTTTTACCTTGTATTTAATTTTTGATAGTTTGGTTAATATGTGTCTTGGCGTATTTCTCCTTGGATTTGTCATGTATGGGATTTCTGCACTTCCAGAACTTGGTTGACTATTTCCTTTCTCATGTTAGGGAAGTTTTCAACTGTAATCTTTTCAAATATTTTCTCAGTTCCTTTCTTTTGCTCTTCTTCTTCTGGGACCTGTATTATTCAAATGTTCGTACGTTTAATGTTGTCCCAGAAGTCTCTAAGACTGTCCTCAATTCTTTTCATTCTTTTTTCTTTGTTCTGCTCTGTGGTAGGTATTTCCACTATTTTGTCTTCCAGGTCACTTATCTGTTCTTCTGCCTCAGTTATTCTGGTATTGCTTCCTTCTAGAGAATTTTAAATTTCATTTATTGTGTTGTTCATCACTGTTTGTTTGGTCTTTTAGGTTCTTGTTAAACATATTTTTTATTTTCTCCATTCTATATCCAAGATCTTGGATCAACTTTACTATCATTGCTCTGAATTCTTCTTCAGGTAGACTGCCTATTTCCTCTTCATTTGTTTGGTCTGGTGGGTTTTTACATTGCTTCTTCATCTGCTGTGTGTTTCTCTGTCATCTTATTTTGTTTAACTTACTGTGTTTGGGGTCTCCTTTTCGGAGGCTGAAGGTTCGTAGTTCCTGTTGTTTTTGGTGTCTGCCTCTAGTGGGTAAGGTTTGTTCAGTGGCTTCTCTAGGCTTCCTGCTGAGGGGACTCGTGCCTGTGTTCTGCTGGGTGGAGCTAGCTCTTGTCTTTCCAGTGGGTAGGGCTGCATCCGGTGGTATGTTTTGGGCTGTCTGTGAACTTAGTATGATTTTAAACAGCCTGTCTGCTAATGGGTAGGGTTGTGTTCCTGTCTTGCTAGTTGTTTGGCATGGGGCATCCAGCACTGGAGCTTCCTCGATGCTGGGTGGAGCTGGGCCTTAGCATTGAGACGGAGATCTCTGGGAGAGCTCTCACCAATTGATATTATGTGGGCCCGGTAGGTCTCTGGTTGTCCAGTGTCCTGAACTCGGTTCTCCCACCTCAGAGGCTCAGGCCTGACACCAGGCCAGAGTACCAACACCCTGTCAGCCACACAGCTCAGAAGAAAAGTGAGGGAAAAAAAGAAAGAAAAAATAATTTAAAATAAAATAAAATTATTAAAATAAATTTTTTTTAAAAAAGGAGCAGCCAAACCAATAAACAAATCTGTCAATGAGGAGAAATGCTAAAAACTATACTAACATAAATGTAAAAATCAGAAACACGTCAGCTGCAGACAGCAAACCCCAAGTCTACAGTTGCTCCCAAAGTCTACTGCCTCAGTTTTGGGTTGATTCGTTGTCTCTTCAGGTGTTCCACAGATGCAAGGTACCTCAAGTTGATTGTGGGGATTTAATCTGCTGTTCCTGATGCTGCATGGAGAAATTTCCCTTTTTCTTCTTTGTTCACACAGTTCCTTGAGTTTAGCTTTGGTTTTGGCCCCACCTCTGCATGTAAGTTGTCCTCAGGCTTCTCTTCCCGCCCAGACAGGACGGGGTTAAAGCAGCGGATTAAGGGGCTCTGGCTCACTTATGGTGGGGGAGGGAAGGGTACAGTAGTTATAATTGGAATGCAGGGCGAGCCTGTGGCAGCAGAGGCCAGTGTGTCGTTACAACAGCCTGAAGCCTGCCGTGTGTTCTCCCGGGGACGTTGTCCCTGGATCATGGGACACTGGCAGTGGTGGGTTGCACAGGCTCTTGGGGGGCGGTGTGGATAGTGACCTGTGCTTGCACACAGGCTTCTTGGTGGCTGCAGCAGCAGTGTTAGCGTTTCATGCCCATGTCTGGTGTCTGAGCTGATAGCTGCAGCTCGCTCCTGTCTCTGGAGCTCATTTAGGTGGTGCTCTTCCTTCTGTGGGCGGACCAGGAAGGAATCCCTTCTCCTCATGCTCCCCGAAACAATGGTCTCTTGTTCCTTAGTCAGGACTGGAGTTTTTCCCAGATTCCCTCCCGGCTAGCTGTGGCGCACTAGCCCCCTTCAGGCTGTGTTCACGCAGCCATCCGCAGTCCTCTCCCTGGGGTCTGACCTCCAAAGCCTGAGCCTTAGCTCCCAGCCCCCACCCGCCCCACCCAGCCCTGGTGGGTGAGCATACAAGCCTGTCAGGCTGATGAGTGCTGGTCGGCACTGATGCTCTGTGCAGGAATCTCTCTGCTTTGCCCTCTGCACCCTTGTTGCTGTGTTCTCCTCTGTGGCTCTGAAGCTTCCCCCCCCCTGCCCATCCCCCATCTCCGCCAGCGAAGGGGCTTCCTAGTGTGTGGAAACTTTTCCTCTTTCACAGCTCCCTCCCAGAGGTGCAGGTCCTGTCCCTATTCTTTTGTCTTTGTCATTTCTTTTTTCTTTTGCCGTACCCAGGTATGTGGGGATTTTCTTGCCTTTTGAGAAGTCTGAGGTCTTCTACCAGCATTCAATAGGTGTTCTGTGGGAGCTGTTCCACATGTCGATGTATTTTTGATGCATTTGTGAGGAGGAGGGTGATCTCCACATCTTACGCCTCTGCCATCTTGAAGGTACCCCCCTCCATAATCTTTAAATAAAATAATCCTCTTTTATTTCCTCTACACATGTACTATGTTTGTTCCCACCTGGAGTACCTGCTGCTTCCTAACCATGATCTATGCTTTTCTACCTCTGTAACCTCATCCATTCTTCTCTATTGCAAATTACCTCTTCCGTGCATCCCTACCTTTTGAAATTCCTTTTTGAAAGCTTAGATCCTAATGACAGTCTAAGGAAATTACTGAGTCTTGGTCTTCCTCTAAGAGTTTGTAACACTTCTATTTATACCTTGGTACTTATGTTCTTCCTTGTATTCTAGTTGTTTTTATACCTGTCTTAGCTCCCTATTAAATCTCTTTCTCCTTGAAGATGGGACCATGTCTTATCTTTATTTTGTCTGATGTCTAGCATAGAGCCTAATGCATAGTAAGCACTTATTACATTAAAAAAATAGTCATGGAGATTCCATAAATACCTGTGAATCAGGTTCCCTAATACAGGAATTCCATTTGTTCATGCTATTTCTATCCTTGCTACTGTGGATAATTGGAAATTAAAAGTGATCAAGATCTGTGAGTGCCTTTGATTCCCAGAACTGAATGAGATTATGTTATTTAAAAAATCACCCCGTTATTCCTTTCACTAGCTCAGTTCCTTTCTTTTCAACATGAAATATTGAATCATAGGTGAGAAGTTAATTTGGGTGGGTTAAAGAATTTGGAGAATATATTCCTCTGAACTCTTAGTAGATTATGTTACAGATTCATCAGTTCATGCATTTGGTGACATCATTTTGAGATAACAGTGCTAAATTTAGCTAATTTCTTTATTTTCTGATTTGTATAAATGTAAATTTTAATTGCCATTATCTGTTGAGTATCCCACCTCAGAGTATCCCACCTCTTGAGTATCTCCAGTACATTTTATGAGGCAATATTAGACTACATAGTTTCATAGACATCAACTCTGCCTTTGGGGAATTTATAGCACCTTAAGCCCAATAACCTAATTTTATTATATTATTTTTGAAGAATTTAAAGTGTTTCATTTGTGAAAGTCATAGGTTTGCATGGACAGACTTAGTATGGAGGAAATGAACTTGGGTTACAAGTATAGGAGCAATTTATCACTACTTGATATAATGGGATTTGCTGCAAATCATAATAAAGTTTAATTTTTGTTAAGAGAGAGATAATGGATTGTTTTGGTGATAGTCTGTAAGTTAATAGTAATACATAATGGGGTACTCTTTAACTCAGTACAGAAATTCCATCCTCAGCTTGCAACTGCAGTTCAGGTACATGAATGTCGTTGGTATTACTATAGATTGATAAAACTAAAGCATAATCTCAAAGCACAGTATGGTCATAAGATCTACAACAGCCCTAAGATGAGACTATTTAATAGAATATTTATATGACTTAAAATGAAAACAACCGCGACTCATGTGCTGGTTTTATATTGGTTCTATTTGCTGTATGAAGTTCTAAAAATCATGCCTTTACATTACAGGAGTGAAAATGAGCTTGTGATCAGCAGAAGTAAACTAGTAATGTTCACTAGATGGCACTGTGGCCTCTGTTTGTACTATAATAACTCATTGATGATTTTGAAGTGATTTTGTGATGCTTTGGCTGGTATAGCCTTTCCCACAAATGTATCTGTATGGATGTAAAAGAAAGTTAGCCCTTACGTAACCATGAGATGAAGGTCAGTTGTGACTCATTCTTGGTACAGCCATAGTGTAAAAACACTCTAATTTAGCTTTTAAGTCAACAAATATTTATTGAATACCTAATCTATGCCTCGTACTATAGAACAAGTAGAAGACATGATCCTTTCTATAGATAAGCTTAAAATATTTTTGTTAAAACAAGATTTACACGTATGAAATAGTTAGAAATTAAGAAGTTTGCAATTGAATATCAAATTGTGTGGTATATACCATATGAATTTAGAATAATAATATGTAGATGAGGACCTTTTGTAAATATTGATTGAATGTACATATGACCAATATTCACCTTTTGTGAATATTGATTGAATGTACATATGACCTAAAACTGAGTAAGTAATGTGTTAGAAGACAAAGTCAGATCTGAAGGCACCTCAACAGGCTGAAATGATGAGCCCATTTTAAAAAGATGAAGACCAACAGGGAACAACAAAACACCTTATACTTGGATCCCTAAAACCAACTGTATAAGAACAGAATAGATGAAATGTGGCTTAATAGCAGCATACGTGGAACATTTTGGTTTGTTGGTTGACTGTAAGCTCAACATAAGCCAATAATGCTAAGAACGTTCATTGAAATTAAGTAGCATCAATAGAAATATAATATATAGAAGAGTGGTCATCACCCTGTATTCTGCTCTGGTTACAGCATACCTGAAGTATTGTGTTGGACTGGGGGGCAACACTCTTGAAGGAGGATGTTGGCAAACCCTAATGTGTCAGGGGGAAGGCACTCAGGATGGTGAGAACACCCAAAACCATCTTATTTGAAGAATAGTTAAAGGAAATATGGATGTTAAACTTGGAAAATTTAGGAAGAACATGATAGCTCCCTCCTAATATTTGAATGGCTGTCAGGGAGAAAAGAATTCGATTTATTCCATGCATGTTTCCATAGGTGAGACCTACAAGGAGTGAGATTTCAGGTAATTATAAGGAAACTCTGTCTAATAATTAGACCTGTCCAAAAACTGAAATGGGCTCAAGGTATTTAAGCAGAGACTGAATGACTACTTGGTGTGAATGTTAGAGAGACGATTCAGGCATCAGAAGAATTTTTGACTAAGAGAACTTTGAGGTCTTTTCCAACCATATTGCCTTAAGATATCAGATAATATGATAAAAATCTATAATAGTCAAAGAAGATTTTATAGGTTTATAAGTTCATAGATCATTGAATTTTAGAACTAAAGAGACCTTTACAAATCATTATTAATTTCTTTTAAAAATCATATTTATTGAAGTATAATTTACATTTAAAACACTAATTTTAAATATACTGCTAGATGATTTTGACATATATATATATCCCAGTGGACACAGTTCACCAATCTATATATAGAATACTTTCATTACCCTAAAAGATTTCCTTGTGCTCCTTCCCAGTCAATCCCCATCTCTACTCCCAGCCCCAGGCAATGACTGATATGCTTTCTATTACTATCGATTAGATTATATTTTCTAGATTTTCATATAAATGGAATCATACAGTATGTAGGGTTTTTCTGGGAGTGGGGATCTGGCTGCTTTCACTCAAGATAATGTTTTGGAGAGTCACTCATCTGTTGATGGACATTTTGATTGTTCCCACTTTGAGGCTATTATGAATTAAACTACTATGAACTTTCAAGGTAAAAGTCTTTGTATGGATATTTGTTTTGATTTCTCTTGGGAAAATATCTAGAAGTAGAGTTGCTGCGTCATATGGTAAGTATATTTCTAAGTTTATAAGAAGCCATCCGGCTGTTTTCCAAAGGAGTTATGCCATTTTACATTCCTGCCAGCAATGAATGAGAGTTCCAGTTCATCCACATCTTTGTCAATGTATGGTATCTTTTGTCTTACCTTAAGAATCTTAGTAGGTGTGTTGTGGGATTTCTTTTAATAAAATCAAATTTATTGTACTTTTATGGTTTATGTTTATTGTGTCCTAAGAAATCTTTGCCTGTCCGAGATTGCAAATTTTTTCTTCTATGCTTTCTTCTATAAATTTTACAGTTTTTAGCTTTTATGTTTTGGCCTAGGATCCATTTTGAGTGTGTGTGTGTGACAGAGAGAGAGAAAGAAAAAGATCAAGGTTCATTTTTTCCCATATAGATATGTTGTTCTAGCCCCAGTGTTGAAAGACTATTCTTACCCAGTTGAATTACTTGGTACTTAGGTCAAAAATCAGTAATTGATCATAAGTATTTGGCTCTGCTTCTGTACTCTGTTCTGTTGCTTCTACGTGTCTGTCATGCTAGTACCTCACTTTTTTGATTATTGTAGTTTTATAGTAAGTCTTAAAATCAAGCTGTGTAAGTTCCTGACTTTGTTCTTTTTCAGAATCTTTTGGCTTAGCTCTAAGTCCTTTATATTTTTACACGAATTGTAAAAGCAGCCTGTTAATTACTCCAAAAGTGCCTGGTGGGGTTTTTACTGGGATTACATTGAATCTATAGGTCATTTTGAGAACAGTTAACATCATAATACTTTTGTGTTCTAACCCATTAACACAGCGTAGCTCTCTATTTAGGTCGTCTTTAATTTCTCTCATCAATAGCTTATACTTTTCAGCATAAAAATCTCGCACATATTTTGTTAACTTTATCCCAAAGAATTCATGTTTTGATGAAGTTGCAAATGGTATTACTCTGTTAATTTTAATTTCCAGTTGTTCATTGCTAGCATCTAGAAATAAAATTGATTTTTTAAGATTATGGTAAAATTTACCATCTTAACCATTTTTAAGTGTACAGTTCACTGGCATTAAGTACATACTGTACACAGTATTGTGCAACCACCACCACTGCCCATTTCTAGAACTCTTCATCACACAAAACTGAAACTCTGTGCCCATTAAACAATAACTCCCCACTCCCCCCATTCCTCAGCCCCAGGCAACACAATTCTATGTTCTGTCTCTGTGACTTTGACTGCTTTAAGTACCTCATAGAAATAGAATTATGCAGTTTGTCTATTTGTGACTGGCTTATTCCATATAGCATAATGTCCTCAATTTTTATCCATGTCATAGCATGTGTCAGAATTCCCTACCTTTTTAAGACTGAATAATATTCTGTTGAATTTATATACCACTTTTTGTTTATCCATTTATCTGTTGATGGACACTTGGGTTGCTTCCACCTTTAGGCTATTGTGAATAATGTTGCTATGAATAAGGGTGTGCAAGTATCTGAGTCCCTACTTTCAATTTTTGGGGGTATATACCTAGGAGTAGACTTGTTGGATCATATGGTAATTCTATGTTCTTTTTTCCTGAGCTCTAGCACCTCATTTCTGAGTTTTTCTGTTTTATGCTATTCTTTCATATCGTGTATCATTTTTCTTGATGTCTTTTAGCTCATTTTGAAATAGTTACAGTTTTGATCTGTTTTGTGGGCACATTTTTCTTGCACGCTTTCATTTTCTGTGGAGGTATTTTTCTGCTCTTTATTTTTTTAAAAACAACTTTTGGGGTATTTATCTTGAAACTTTACTGTTTCTCATTTTAATGTGAAATTAGTTTTTCTTAAATTTTACAGTGAGGTGGGGTTTTGGAAAGTGTTACTAACTTCACAAAGCTCCTTTTTCTGTGTGTGGTGGTTGTTTTGATTTTTGTTTTTATAGTGCTTTAAAATAAGGCAGGTTTCTTTTTGAGATTTCCCAGCTCTACACCCCCTGCCTACTTCATTTTTGTTGTAGACTTGTACTATTCAATATGATAGCCACTAGCCACATGCGGCTATGCACGTTTAAATTTAAATTAATTAAAATTCAAAAAATTTAGTTCTTCAGTTGTACTAGTCACATTTCAAATGCTAAATAGCCACATGTGGCTAGTGGTTACTGCATTAAATAGCACAGATGTAGAATATTTCCATCATCACAGAAGTGCTGTTGGGCAGCACTGGTCTATACCTTTTCTTTCTTTCATCTCTATTGTCTCTGTCCTATTCAATTTTGATTGTACTCTTATCAGTTTCTTCTCACTGTGGAGCCTTAGAAGAGAACTCTGGTCGGTCAAGTTTGAGGATTCATGGGGGCTGCACTGCTTCAACTTCTTTAGTCTATTTATATGAAGCCCTTGTACTCACTCAAAAATGGGGAAGGCAAATTCCCTCCCAATTTGAACTGCTGTTCTTAAATTTCCCCATCGTACTTTTAGTGAATTTCTGTGAGCTATTTGGAGTTCTCCTTTTCTATAGTCTATTAGATGCTTGCATGTTACCTCCTTTTCTTCTTCTTCCTGTACAGATGCTGATATAATGCAGGTCTTGTAGTTGTTGGTGTTTTGTTACCACCCGTTTTTATTTAGGAATTCTTGGGGATACTTTGTCATCCAGTTTTGTTGTAAATGTTGTCTTATCAGGTTTTGGTCTGCCATCTACATGCTCAGTATTTTTTCTTTCCTTGTTTTTTTGTTTTCACCGCACTGTGCAGCATGCGGGATCTTAGTTCCCCAACCAGGGAGTGAACCCGTGCCCCCTCCAGTAGAAGCACAGAGTCCTAACCACTGGACCACAGGGAATTCCTGCTCAGTCTTTTATCATGTGGGGATTCAGAGAAATTGAAAAACTGTACTGCCACCACTACCATATTTCCAGACCCCTTCCATACAGTTACCTTTCTAGACTCTTTAAATAATTAACAATAATTCACTTATAAATTCTTTTGGGTTTTCTACATATCCAATTATATCAACTGTGAATAATGACAGTTATGTTTCTTCCTTTTCAGTCCTTATACCTTGTATATTTCTTGCCTTATTGTGTTGGCTAATGCTTCCAGTATCATGTGGAATAAAACTGGTGTTCCTGATCTAAAATGGAAAGTTGCCATAAATTGCCATTAAGTATGATATTTGCTTTAGGGTGTTTCTTGTTTTTTTGTTATTTAAATATAAATATAGGTATTGGTTTCCCAGGGCTGCTATAGCAAAGGGTCACAAGCTGGTTGGCTTAAAACAACAGAAATTTATTCTTCTCGGGGTTAGATGTCCAAAGTCATGCGCTCTCTGAAGTCTCTAGTGGAGGATCCTTCCTTGTCTCTCATTTGCAGAGAGATTTTCTGATTTGTTTTAAGACGGTCATAAGATTTTTTTCTCCTTTATGTCATTAATGTCTGGATTAATGGATTTTCTAGTGTTAAATAAACCTTGCATTCCCAGGAGAAACCCAACCCTGTCATGACGTTATTCTTTTTCTATTTTACTAGGTTTTGTTTTTCAGTATTTGTTGAGGATATTTGCATCAGTCTTTGTGAGTGAAATTGAGCTTTAATACTTCTTTCTCATTTTGTCTGTGTTACATTTTGATATTGAAGGTTATGCTAGCCTCACAAAATAACTTGCAGGGAATTCCCTGACAGTCCAGTGGTTAGGATGCCACACTTTCACTGCTGAGGGCCCGGGTTAATCGCTGGTCAGAGAACTAAGCTCCCTGCAGTCCACATGGTGGAGCCAAAAAAAATAATAATTTTTTTAAAAAAGTTGCAGAGGGTTCCTTTTTTTCCTATTCTCTAGAAAAGTTTGTAGGACTTGAATTATTTCTTCCCTAAAATGGGATGCTATCTGGGATTTGACTTTTTATGGGAAGATTTTAGACTTAATTAATTACATTAATAGTTATAGGAGTATTCAAGTATTTATGGTTCTTGTTTAATCATTAAGTTTTAGTAAATTATATTTTTCTAGAAATGCATTTATGCTGTCTAAATTCTCAACTTTATTGGCATAAAGTTGTTCAGATATCTTCTTGGTAACTTCTACCTTCTCTCTTTTTGTTTGTTGTCTTACCAGAGATTTGTTCATTTTATTAGGATTTTGAAAGAACAAAGTTTTGGCCCTGTACATCCTTTCTATTGTACGTTTGCTTTATATTTCAGCAATTTCTGCTGGTATCTTTATTGTTTTCTTCTTTATACTTTCTTTGGATTTATCTTGCAATTCTTTTTCTAACTTCTTAAGATGGATCCTTAGCCAATGTTCTTCTCAAAATATATTTATTACCTAATGTATTTAATACATTTTCATCTAAGTGCTGCTTTAGCTATAGCCCATGATATTTTAAGTAAATTTTTATTGATGTATAACCTATAGAGAGAAAAACACACAAATTATAAGTGTATGGCCTAATGAATTATCACAAAGTGAACAAACTCATGTAGCCACTACCTAGAGAATAATTAGAACATTAACAGCATCCCTGAATATTGCTCATACCTAGTTTACAAGTTTTGATATGTAGTATCTTTGCTTTACTATTGAAAGTACTTTTCAGTTCTTATAGTTTCTTTAACCCATGAATTATGGATAAATGGTATATATAAATTTTGAAAAACATGGGGATTTTCTTGGTAGCTACTTAGTGATTCTTTTGTACTTTAATTGCATTGTAATTGATTTTGGACCTTTGAAATAGGTTGAGATTTGCTATGAATATGTTCCATTTTAAAAAAATATTCTGTGTATTCTTGATAGAAATGTGTTCTCTGCAGTTATAGGGGAGATAGAAAGATAAAGTTTATTGTTCATTTCGTCTGAATCTTCTATATCCAAATCTTGTGTGATTACTCTATCAATTACTGAGGTGAAGTGTTAAAATGTCCTCTTGAACTTATGAATTTCTGCATTTCTCCATCTAATTTTGTCTTTTTTGTGTTATATATCTAAGACTGTACTTTTCATGCATACAGATTTAGCACTGTAATATATTCTCATTAATTACAGTTTTTATTGGTATGAAATAATCCTATTTCTAGTATCGCTTTTTGCCTTAATGTCATTTTTGTCTGATATTAATACATCCACACTAGCTTTCTTTGATTAGTATTTTCCAGGTATATCTTCCTTAATCCTTTTACTTTTAACTTTTCTGTATCCTTATGTTTTAGGTATGCAAGTTGTAAATAGCATATAGTTCAATATTTTTAATCCAGTCTTCACCATTTTTGTTTTTTAACTGGAGCACTTCTTATACATTTAATGTGATAATTGATGTATTTGAGGTTAAATATACATCTGTGTGCTTTATACTTGTCACCTCCATCCTGTTTCTTTCTCATTTCTTGCTTTCTTTAGAAACATTTAAAAAAATTAATAGACGTTACTTTTAGATTTATAGGAAAACTGAGTAGAAAGTAGAGTTCTCATATACTTCCTCACCACCACCACCCCTGCACATACTCAGTTTCTCCTATGTTAACATCCTGCATTAGTGTGGTATATTTGTTAAAACATTGAGCCAATACTGATATTTTATTTTGAACTAAGGTCCATAGATTACATTAGGGTTTGCTCTTTGTATTGTATGTCCTATGGGTCTAACAAATGTATAATGACATCCGTGTACCATTACTGTATCTTAGAGAATAGTTTCAATCCCCTATGCTTCCCTATTCATCCCTTGTTCCCTCCCACTGAACTCCTGGCAACCACAGGTTGTTTTACTTTTGCCATAGTTTTGATTTTTCCAGAATGTCGTATAGTTGGAATCATAGAGGATGTAGCCTTTGCAGACTGGTTTCTTTCCCCTAGCAATAAGCATTTAAGATTCCTCCATGTCTCTTCATGGCTTCATAGCTCATTTCTTGTATCACCAAATAATATTGTAAGGAATCACTACAGTTTGTTTGCCCATTCACTTATTGAAGGGCATCTCTTTTTATCCAGCTTTATTGAAATATAATTAACATATCATGTTATATAAGTTTAAGGTGTACAACTCAATTTGATACACACACATACTGTGAAATGATTACCACAATAAAGTTAGATAATATATCCATCACCTCACATAATTACCTTTTTATTGTGGTGAAAAACACTTAAGACCTACTCTCTTAGCAGCATTCAAATATATAATACAGTATTGTTAACTACAGTCACCATGCTATATATTAGATCTCCAGGACCTATTCATTTTATAACTGGAAGTTTATACGTTTGACCAACAGTTCATTTCCTTCATCCCCCAGCCTGTGGCAACCACCACTCTACTCTCTTTTTCTATGAGTTCAGCTTTTTGTTGATTCCACATGTAAATGAGATCATACAGTATTTGTCTTTCCCTGTCTGACTTATTTCACTGAACACAATGCCCTCAAGGTCCATGCATGTTGCCACAAATGGCAGGATTTCATTCTTTCTTTATGGCAGAATATTTCATTGTATATATACCACACTTTATCCATTCATCTGTTGTTTCCATGTCTTGAATATTGTGAATAATGCTGCCATGAACATGGTGGTGCAGATATCTCTTCAAGATAGTGATTTCATTTCCTTTGTATATATACCCAGACGTGGAATTGCTGAATCATATGTGGCTCTATTTTTAATTTTTTGAGGAAGCTCCATACTGTTTTTCATAGTGGCTGCACCAATTTACCTTCCCACCAGCAGTGTACTAGAGTTCTTTTTTCTCCACACCCTCCCTAACACTTGTTATCTGTTGTCTTTTTGGTAGTAGCTATTCTGACAGGTGTGAGATGATACCTTATTGTTGTTTTGATTTTCATTTTCCTGATGATTAGTGATGTGGAGCATCTTTTCATGTATTTGTTGGTCATTTGGATATCTTCTTCGGAAAAATGTCTGTTAGGTCCTCTGCCCATTCATTATTCTGATTATTTGGGTTTTTGCTATTGAGTTATACAAGTTCCTTATGTATTTTGGATAGTAGCCCTTTATCAGATTTATAGTTTGAAAATATTTTCTCCCATTCAATAGGTTACTTCTTCATTTTGTTAATTGATTCTTTTGCTGTGCAGAAGCTTTTTAGTTTGATATGGTACTACTTGTTTATTTTTGCTTTTGTTGCTTCTGCTTTTGATGGTATATTAAAAAGTCATTGTTAAGATCAATGTCAAGGAGCTTTTCCCCTATGTTTTCTTCTAGGAGTTTTACAATTTCAGCTCTTACATTTAAACCTTTAATCCATTTTGTGTTAATTTTTCTGAGTGGTATAAGACAGGGATCCAATTTCATTCTTCTGTGAGTGAACACCATTTTTTTTAACACCATTATTGGAGTATAATTGCTTTACAATGCTGTTAGTTTCTGCTGTATAACAAAGTGAATCAGCTACGTATACATATATTACTATATCCCCTCCCTCTTGCTTCTCCCTCCCACCCTCCCTGTCCCACCCCTCTAGGTGGTCACAAAGCACCGAGCTGACCTCCCTGTGCTATGCAGCTGCTTCCCACTAGCTATCTGTTTTACATTTGGTAGTGTATGTATGTCCATGCTACTCTCTCACTTCGTCCCAGCTTACCCTTTCCCCTCCACGTGTCCTCAAGTCCATTCTCTACGTCTGCGTCTTTCTGTCCTGCCTCTAGGTTCTTCAGAACCATTTTTTTTAGATTCCATATATATGTGTTAGCATACGGTATTTATTTTTCTCTTTCTGACTTACTTCACTCTGTATGACAGACTCTACGTCCATCCACCTCACTACAGATAACTCAATTTTGTTTCTTTTTATGGCTGAGTAATATTTCATTATATGTATGTGCCACATCTTCCTTACTATTCATATTTTGATGGATGCTTAGGTTGCTTCCATGCCCTGGCTATTGTAAATAGTACTGCAACAAAAATTGTGGTACATGTCTCTTTTTGAATTATGGTTTTGCCAGGGTATATGCCCAGGAGTGGGACTGCTGGGTCATATGGTAGTTCTATTTTTAGTTTTTTAAGGAATCTCCATACTGTTCTCCATAGTGTCTGTATCAATTTACCTTCCCACCAACAGTGCAAGAGGGTTCCCTTTTCTCCACACCCTCTCCAGAATTTATTGTTTGTAGATTTTTTGATGATGGCCATTCTGACCGGTGTGAGGTGATACCTCATTGTACTTTTGATTTGCATTTCTCTAAAGATTAGTGATGCTGAGCATCCTTTCATGCGTTTGTTGGCAATCTGTGTATCTTCTTTGGAGAAATGTCTACTTAGGTCTTCTGCCCATTTTTGGATTGGGTTGGTGGTTGTTTTGATATTGGACTGCATGAACTGCTTGAATATTTTGGAGATTAATCCTTTGTCCATTGATTCACTTGAAAATATTTTCTCCCATTCTAAGGGTTGTCTTTTCATCTTGTTTATGGTTTCCTTTGCTGTGCAAAAGCTTTTAAGTTTCATTAGGTCCCATTTGTTTGTTTTTGTTTTTATTTCCATTTCTCTAGGAGGTGGGTCAAAAAGGATCTTGCTGTGATTTACGTCACAGAGTGTTCTTCCTATGTTTTCCTCTAAGAGTTCTATAGTGTCTGGCCTTACATTTACATCTTTAATCCATTATGAGTTTATTTTTGTGTATGGTGTTAGGAAGTGTTCTAATTTCATTCTTTTCCATTTAGCTGTCCAGTTTTCCCAGCACCACTTATTGAAGAGGCTGTCTTTTCTCCATTGTATATTCTTGCCTCCTTTATCAAAGATAAGGTGACCATATGTGCATGGGTTTATCTCTGGGCTTTTATCCTGTTCCACTGATCTATATTTCTGTTTTTGTGCCAATACCGTACTGTCTTGATTACTGTAGCTTTGTAGTATCATCTGAAGTCCGGAGTCTTGATTCCTCCAGCTCCGTTTTTCTTTCTCAAGATTGCTTTGTCTATTCGGGGTCTTTTGTGTTTGCATACAAATTGTGAAATTTTTTGTTCTAGTTCTGTGAAAAGTGCCATTGGTAGTTTGATAGGGATTGCATTGAATCTGTAGATTGCTTTGGGTAGTATAGTCATTTTTACAATGTAGATTCTTCGAATCCAAGAACGTGGTATATCTCTCCATCTGTTTGTATTATCTTTGATATCTTTTATCAGTGTCTTACAGTTTTCTGCATACAGGTCTTTTGTCTTCTTAGGTAGGTTTATTCCTAGGTATTTTATTCTTTTTGTTGCAATGGTAAATGAGAGTGTTTCCTTAATTTCTCTTTCATATTTTTCATCCTTAGTGTATAGGAATGCAAGAGATTTCTGTGCATTACTTTTGTATCCCGCTACTTTACCAAATTCATTGATTAGCTCTAGTAGTTTTCTGGTAGCATCTTTAGGATTCTCTATGTATTGTATCATGTCATCTGCCAACAGTGACAGCTTTACTTCTTCTTTTCTGATTTAGGTTCCTTTTATTTCTTTTTCTTCTCTGAGTGCTGTGGCTAAAACTTCCAAAACCGTGTTGAATAATAGTGGTGAGAGTGGACAACCTTGTCTTGTTTCTGGTCTTAGAGGAAATGCTTTCAGTTTTTCACCATTGAGAACAGTGTTGGCTGTGGGTTTGTCATATATTGCCTTTATTATGTTGATGTAAGTTCTCTCTATGCCTACTTTCTGGAGAGTTTTTATCATAAGTGGGTGTTGAATTTTGTCAAAAGCTTTTTCTGCATCTATCGAGATGATCATGTTTTTTATCCTTCAGTTTGTTAATATGGTGTATCACATTGATTGATTTGCGTATATTGAAGAATGCTTGCATTCCTGGGATAAACCCCACTTCCTCATGGTGTATGATTCTTTTATTGTGCTGTTGGGTTCTGTCTGCTAGTATTTGGTTGAGGATTTTTGCATCTATGTTCATCAGTGATACTGGCATGTAGTTTTCTTTTTTGTGACATCTTTGTCTCGTTTTTGTATCAGGGTGATGGTGGCCTCATAGAATGACTTTGGGAGTGATGAACACCATTTATTAAGAAAACTATTTTCCCCCACAGAGGGCTCCCTTATCAAATAATTGACCATATATGCTTGGGTTTATTTATCGGCTCTCAATTCTGTTCCTTTGGTCTGTGTGTCTGTTTTTATACCAATACCATACTGTTTTGATTACTGTGGCTTTGTAATGTAGTTTGAAATCAGTGATGCCTTTATCTTTCTTTGTCTTTCTCAAAATTGACTTTTTGGGTCATTTGTGGTTCCCCAGGAATTTCAAGATGGTTGTTTTCTACTTCTGTTAAATATGCCATTGGAATTTTGGTAGGATTTGAGTTGAATCTCTAGATATCTTTGGATAGATGGACAATTTAACAATATTAATTCTTCACATGCATGATGTGTATCTTTCCATTTATAGGTGTCTTCAGTTTCTTTTATCAATCTCTTGCAGTTTTAAGTGTACAGAAATTTCTCCTCCTTTGTTAAATTTGTTTCTTTAAATTTATTGTTTTTAATGCTATTGTAAATGGGATTGTTTTCTTTATTTCTCCAACATAATTCATTGTTAGTATATAGAAACACAACCGATTTTTGTATGTAGATTTTATATCCTGCAACCTCACTGAATTTGTTTATTTTAACAGTTTTTTTGGTGGAGTCTTTAGGGTTTTCTATATATAAGATCCTGTCCTCTGAAAACAGAGGCAATTTTTCTTCGTCCTTTCCAGTTTAGATGCTTTTCTTTTTCTTTTTTGCCTAATTGCTCTGGTTAGAAGTTAAAGTACTATGTTGAAAACTCACCTCCTTTCAAGAAAACATCAAAATCACAATCAATTGCTGAAGAACCATCAACAAGAAACACTGAAACCTACCAAAAAACATATTCTACATCCAAAGACAAAGAAGAAGCCACAGTGGGATAGTAGGAGGGGCACTGTTGCTATATAATCAAATCCCATGCCTACTGGGTGGGCGACCCACAAACTGGGAAATAATTATATTGCAGAGGTTCTCCCAGAGGAGTGAGAGTTCTGAGCCCCACATCAGGCTCCCCAGCCTGGGGGTCTGGCATTGGGAGGAATAGTGCCCAGAACATTTGGCTTTTAAGGCCAGCAGGGCTTAAGTGCAGGAGCTGCACAGGACTGGGAGAAACAGAGACTCCACTCTGAGAGAGCACACAGAAGGTTTCATGTATGCTGGGATCCAGAGCAAAGCAGTGACTCCACAGGAGCCTGGGCCAGACCTACTTGCGGATCTTGGAGGGTCTCCTGGGAAGGCGGGGATCGGTTGTGGCTCACTGTGGGGGCAGGGACACTGGTGGAAGAGGCCCCAGGGAATATTTATTGGTGTGAGCTCTCCCAGAGGTCGCCATTTTGTCACCGAGGCCTGGCCCTACCTAACAGCCTGCAGGCTCCAGTGGTGGTACACCTCAGGCCAAACAACCAACAGAGTGGGAATAAAGCTTCACCCATCAGCAGACAGGCTGCCTAAAATTATCCTGAGCTCACAGCCGCCTCTATACACACCCCTTGACATGGCCCTGCCCACCAGAGGGACAAGACCAAGCTCCACCTACCAGTGGACAGGCACCAGTCCCTCCCACCAGGAAGCCTGCACAAGCTCCTGGACCAAACTCACTCAGTGGATGGCAGGCAACACCAGAAGTAAGAGGAACTACAGACCTTTAGCCTGAGAAAGGGAG
Organism: Aethalodelphis obliquidens; assembly: GCF_003676395.1. NCBI lineage: Eukaryota > Metazoa > Chordata > Mammalia > Artiodactyla > Delphinidae > Aethalodelphis > Aethalodelphis obliquidens. Next base: position 6,428,303 of record NW_020838029.1, on the reverse strand, counting down.
ATCGCAAGCACAGAAAGTTGACAAAATTAGACGGCAGAGAATATGTTCTAGAAGAAGAAACAAGACAAAACCCCAGAACAACAACTAAGTGAAGTGGAGATGGGCAATCTGCCTGAAAAAATATTCAGAGTAATGAGAGTAAAGATGATCCAGGATCTCAAAAAAAGAATGGTGGCACAGGGAGATCAGCTCGGTGCTTTGTGACCACCTGGAGGGGTGGGATAGGGAGGATAGGAGGAAGACACTAGAGGGAGAGAATATGGGTATATATGTATACATACAGCTGATTCATTTTGTTATACAGTAGAAACTAACACAACATTGTAAAGCCATTATACTCCAGTAAAGATGTTAAAAAAAAATGGCAGCACAGACCAAGAAGATATAAGATTCAAAGAACACACAGAGATAAATGATACAGTAACTGAAATGAAAAATACACGAGAAGGAATCAGTAGCAGAATAAATGAGGCAGAAGAGTGAATGAGTGAGCTGGAAGACAGATTTGTGGAAATCACTGCTGTGAAACAGAATTTTTAAAAAATGAAAAGAAATGAGGACAGTCTGAGACCTCTGGGGCAACACTAAACACACCAACATTCGCATTATAGGGCTCCCAGAAGGAAAAGAGAGAGAGAAAGAGCCTGAGAAACTATTTGAAGAGATAATAGCTGAAAACTTCCCTAACACGGGAAAGGAAACACTCAAGTCCAGGAAGCACAGAGAGTCCCATACGGGATAAACCCGAGGAGGAACATGCCAAGACACATACTAATAAAATTGACAAAAATTGAAGACAAATAGGAAATATTAAAAGCAACAAGGGAAAAAGCAACAAATAACATACAAGGGAATGCTCATATGGTTATATGCTGATTTTTCAGCAGAAACTCTGCAGGCCAAAAGGGAGTGGCATGATATATTTAAAGAGATGAAAGAGACAAACATACAACCAAGAATGCTCTACCCTGCAATGCTCTCATTCACATATGATGGAGACATCAAAAGCTTTATAGACAAGCAAAAGCTAAGAGAATTCAACACCACCAAACCAGCTTTACAGCAAATGCTAAAGGAACTTCTCTAGGCAGAAAGGAAAGTGCCACAACTAGAAAAAAAAATTATGAAAGGGAAAGCTCACTGGTAACAACAAACATACAGTAAAGGTAGGAAATCATCAACACACAAATATGATATCAAAATCAGCAATTGTGAGGAGGGATATTGGAAATGCATTTGAAATTAAGAGACCAGCAACTTAAAACAATCTTTGTGTGTGTGTGTGTGTGTGTGTGTGTGTGTGTGTGTGTGTGTGTGTACTGGTATATCAAAACCTCATGGTAACCACAAACCAAAAATATACAGTAGATACATACACAAAAAAAGAAAGCAATCTAAACAGAACTCTAAATATACTCATCTAATCAGAAGAGAAGAGAACAAAAGAGGAAGAGAAGAAAAAATATCTACAAAAACAGATTCTGAACAATTAATAAAATGGCAGTAAGAACATAATATTGATAATTACCTTAGATGTAAATGGATTAAATGCTCCAACCAAAGACATAGACTGGCTGAATGGATACAAAAACAAGATCTGTATATATGCTGTCTGCAAGAGACCCACTTCAGATCTAGGGACACATACAGACTGATAGTGAGGGGATGGAAAAAGTCATTCCATGGAAATGGAAATCAAAAGAAAGCTGGAGTAGCAATACTCACATAAGACAAAATAGACTTTAAAATAAAGACTGTTACAGGAGACAACGAAGGACACTACATAATGATCAAGAGATCAATCCAAGAAGAAGATATAACAATCGTAAATATATATGCACCCAATATAGGAACATCTCAATATATAAGGCAAATGTTAACATCCATAAAAGGAGAAATCAACAGTAATGCAATAATAGTGGGGGACATTAACACCAGACTTACATCAGTGAACAGATCATCCAGACAGAAAATCAATAAGGAAACACAAACCTTAAATGACACATTAGACCAGAGGGACTTATTTCATATTTATAGAATATTCCATCCAAAAGCAGCAGAATACACGTTCTTCTCAAGTGCACATGGACCTCCTTCTCCAAGATAGATCACATGCTGGGCCACAAAGCAAACCTCAGTGAATTTAAGAAAATTGAAATCATATCAAGCATCTTTTCTGAGCACAACACTATGAGATTAGAAATCAACTACAAGAAAAAAAACTGTAAAAAACACAAACACATGGAAGCTAAACAACATGTTATGGAACAACCAATGGATCACTGAAGAAATCAAAGAGGAAATTAAAAAAATTACCTAGAGACAAGTGAAAATGAAAACATGACGATCCAAAATCTTTGGGATGCAGCAAAAGCAGTTCTAGGAGAGAAGTTTATAGCAATACAGTCTTACCACAGGAAACAAGAAAAATCTCAAACAACCTAACCTTACATCTAAAGCAACTAGACAAAGAAGAACAAACAAAACCCAAAGTTAGTAGAAGGAAAAAAAAACCCATAAAGATCAGAGCAGAAAGAAATGAAATAGGGACGAAGAAAACAGTAGCAAAGATCAATGAAACTAAAATCTGGTTCTTTGAGAAGATAAACAAAATTGATAAACCTTTAGCCACACTCATCAAGAAACAATGGGAAAGGGCTCAAATCAATACAATTAGAAGTGGAAAACGAAAAGTTACAACTGACACCACAGAAACACAACGGATAATAAACAACTAGTAGAAGCAACTATACACCGATAAAATGGACAACCTGGAAGAAATGGAAAAATTCTAAGAAAGGGACAATCTTCCCAGACTGAACCCGGAAGAAACAGAAAATATGAACAGACCAGTCACAAGTACTGAAATTGAAACTGTGATTTTAAAACTTACAACAAACAAAAATCCAGGACCAGATGCCTTCACAGGTGAATTCTATTCAACATTTAGAGAAAAATTAACACCTATTCTTATGAAATTATTCCAAAAAATTGCAGAGGAAGGAACACTCCCAAACTCCTTGTCTGAGGACACCATCATCCTAATACCAAAACCAGACAAAGATACCACAAAAAAAGAAAATTATAGGCCAATATCACTGATGAACATAGATGCAAAAATACTCAACAAAATACTAGCAAACTGAATCCAACAATACATTAAAAGGATCATACACCTCTTTCAAGTGAGATTTATTCCAGGGATGCAAGGATTTTTCAATATCTGCAAATCAGTGTGATACACCACATTAACAAATTGAAGAATAAAAAGCATATGATCATCTCAATAGATGCAGAAAAAGCTTTTGACAAAATCCAACACCAATTCTTGATAAAAGCTCTCCAGAAAGTGGGCATAGAGGGAACCTACCTCAACATAATAAAGGCCTTTATGAAAAACCCACAGCTAATAACATACTCAACAGTGAAAAGCTGAAAGCATTTCCTCTAAGATCAGGAACAGGACAAGGATATCTACTGTCACCACTTTTATTCCACATAGTTTTGGAAGTCCTAGCCATGGCAGTCAGAGAAGGAAAAGAAATAAAAGGAATCCAAATTGGAAAAGAAGAAGTAGAACCATCACTGTATGCAGATGACATGATACTATACATAGAAAATCCTAAAGTTGCTACTGGAAAACTACTAGAGCTCATCAATGAATTCAGTGAGGTTGCAGAATGCAAAATTAATACACAGAAACCTGTTGCATTTCTATACAGTAACAACGAAAGTTCATAAAGAGATATTAAGGAAACAATCCCGTTTACCATCAGAACAAAAAGAATAAAATACCTAGGAATAAATGTACCGAAGGAGGCAAAAGACCTGTCCTCTGAAAACTATAAGACACTGACTGGTAAAAGAAATCAAAGATGACAGAACCAGATGGAAAGATATACCATGTTTTTGTATTGGAAGAATCAACATTGTGAAAATGAGTGTACTACCCAAAGCAATCTACAGATTCAGTGCAATCCCTATCAAATTACCAATGGCCTTTTTACCAGAACTAGAACAAAAGAATTTTACAGTTTGTATGGAAACACAAAAGACCCTGAATAGCCAAAGCAATCTTGAGAAAGAAAAACAGAGCTGCAGGAATTAGGCTCCCTGACTTCAGACTATACTACAAAGCTACAGTAATCAAGACAATATGGTACTGGCACAAAAATAGAAATATAGATCAGTGGTACAGGATAGAAAGCCCATAAATAAACTCGCCTGCCTATGGTCACCTAAACTATGACAAAGGAGGCAAGAATATACAATGGAGAAAAGACAGTCTCTTCAATAAGTGGTGCTGAGAAAACTGTACAGCTACATGGAAAAGAATGAAATTAGAACATTCTCTAACACCACACACAAAAATAAACTCAGAATAGATTACAGTAAGTCCCCTACATATGAACCTTCAAGTTGCCAACTTTCAAAGATGCGAACATGCGTTTGCATGTCCAGTCACATTAAGTTAGTTCACGTGTCTGGCATACATTGTCATATGTGTGTATCCTCTACAAGTTGTGCTTTTGTGTACTCTACTGTACTATACTGTATAGAGTACAGTAGTACAGTGTCTTTATTTCAAGCCCAGGATGTCTGGAAGCAAGTGTAAAAGCAGCAGTGATGTAGCTGATAACTGCTAAGAAGTGCCAAGCAATAACGATGGAAACAAAAGTGAAAACAATTGAGAGAGTGGAGCGAGGCGAAAAGATGGTAGACGTCGCTCATTCTTATAACATGAGTCATTCAGCCTTCGGCACAATTCTGAAGAACAAGGACAAGATCATGGAACATGTGAAGTCTACTGTGCCGATGATGTCGGCAGTAATATCGAAGAAATGTGTAAAAGTGGTGGAGGAGATGAAGAAACTTTTCAGTGTGTGGATGCAGGATCAGCATCAGCGTTGAGTCCTGTTCAGCTTAATGCTGATTCAAGAGAAAGCTAAAAGCCTTCAAGAGAAACCTAAAAGACTTGAGAAAGAAACATGGCGAAGAATCAGAGGGAGCATCTTTTAACACCAGCCATGGGTGGTTTCGTCGGTTCAAGGCTAGAGCCAACCTTCACAACATAAAAGTAAGTGGCAAGGCAGTGAGTGCAGATATGGTAGCTGCCTGCGAATTTCCTGAAATGCTTTGAGAAATTATTGATGAAGGCACGTATTTACCTGAGCAGGGTTTTAATGTGGATGAGATAGGACTGTACTGGAAGAGGATGCCAGATCAAAGTTACATCAGTAAGAAGGAAAAGTTGATGCCCGGCTATAAAGCAGCAAAGGATAGGCTAACTCTGTTGGCAATGCTTCTGATGATCTGAAGCTGAAGCCTTTCTTAGTTTATCATTCAGAGAACCCAAGAGCCCTTAAAAACATAGCCAAGGGCTCTCTTCCTGTTGTGTGGAAGAGTAACCCCAAAGCCTGGATTACACAGGCCATTTTCCATGACTGGTTTTTCCACCACTTTATCCTGGAGGTAGAGAAATATTGCTTGGAGAAAGACGTCCCATTCAACATTCTTTTGCTGCTCGACAGTGCTCCAGGCCACTCCCCATTCATGGATGACTTTCATCCCAACGTCAAAGTAGTGCATCTGCCACTGAATGCTATTGAGTACGTTGCTCATCCAACCTTTGGACCAGGGAGTTATAGCGACTTTCAAGAAATATCATTTATGTCACACTTTTCATCAGACAGTAAAGGTTAGTGATCAGTCAGGAACAATCTTGTGACAATTTTGGAAGGACTATAACATCTGTAAGGCCGTAAAAAACATTGACTTTTCTTGTCGTAAGGTTATGGCCGTCACCATGAATGGGGTTTGGAAGAACCTTTGGCCGCAGTTTGTTCACGATTTTTGTGGATTTGAGAATGTGGATGAGGAGTACAAAGAGGTCTTCAGCAACTTCATGACCCTCAGCAAGAAGCTGGAGCTATATCTGCAAGAGGACAGCTTCACTGAACTCCTTTCTGTGCAACATGAGGAGCTTACTAATGAAGACCTGATGGAATTGGAGGCCCAGAGAAAGGATGAGGAGAGACAAGAGGAAGAAAAAGTAACTGAAGAACCAAAGAAATTCATGATGCAGGAAATGGCAAGGGGGTTTTCTTTATATGAGGAGGTACTGTTAGTTTTTGAGGCACAGGACCCGAACGTAGAGCAATACCCAAAGGTTGCAGCAGCCATTCAGAATGCCATCCAGTGCTACCATGTCATATATGACGAGAAGAAAAGAGCTACTACCCAGACATCACTGGATTGTTTTTTTCAAGAGAGTAGATAGAATTGAATCCAGCAAGGAACCAGAACCTGTGCCATCAGCGTCAGGCATGAGTGAAATTGCAACTTGCCCTCCGTCACCTATGGCTGATGATCCTTCAGCTATACCATCTCCCACCTCCCCTCCCTCCTCCAGTCAGTAACTCTTTTTCCTGTTCACTTGATGCCAGCACGTGTATGCCAGCTGTTGTAGTGTACTACTGTACTTTTCAGGGTACTGTACTATAAGATTAAAATGTTTTATTTTTTGTGTTTGCTTGTTTTTATGTATTATTTGTGTGAAAAGTATTATAAATCTATTACAGTACAGTACTATATAGCCGATTTTGTTAGTTGGGTACCTAGGCTAACTTTGTTGGACTTAGAAACAAATTGGACTTAGGAACGCGCTCTTGCAGTGGAACTTGTTCGTGTGTAGGGGACTTACTGTAACGATCTAAATGTAAGAGCAGATACTATAAAACTCTTAGAGGAAAACATAGGCAGAACACTCTTCGACATAAATTGCAGCAATATCTTTTTGGATCCACCCCTAGAGTAATGAAAATAAAAACAAAAATAAACGGGACCTAATTAAACTTAAAAACTTTTGCACATTAAAGGAAACCGTCAACAAAACGAAAAGACAACCACAGAATGGGAGAAAATATTTGCAAACAAAGTGACCAACAGGGGATTAATCTCCAAAATGTATAAATAGCTCATGCAGCTCAATAACAAAAAAAACCAGACAACCCAATCAAAAAAGGGGCTGAAGACCTAAATAGACATGTCTCCAGAGAAGACATACAGATGGCCAAAAAGCACATGAAAAGATGCTCAGCATCACTAATTATTAGAGAAACGCAAATCAGTAGTACAGTGATGTATCTCCTCACACCTGTCAGAATGGCCATCATCAAAAAGCCACAAACATGAGCTTCCCTGGTGGCGCAGTGGTTGCAAGTCCGCCTGCCAGTGCAGGGGACACGGGTTTGTGCCCCGGTCGGGGAGGATCCCACATGCCGTGGAGAAGCTAGGCCTGTGAGCCATGGCTGCTGGGCCTGCACGTCTGGAGCCTGTGCTCCACAACAGGAGAGGCCACAGCAGTGAGAGGCCCACGTACCGCAAAAAAAAAAAAAAAAAAAAAAACCACAATAAATGCTGGAGAGAGTGTGGAGAAAAGGGAACACTCCTACACTCTTTGCGGGAATATAAATTGATACAACCACTATGGAGAACAGTATGGAGTTTTCTTAAAAAACTAAAAATAGAACTACCATATGGTCTAGCAGTCCCACTCCTGGGCATATATCTGGATAAAACCATAATTTGAAAAGATACATGCACCCCAATATTTATTGCAGCACTATTTACAACAGCCAAGACATGGAAAGAACCTAAATGTCCATTGACAGAGGAATGGATAAAGACGGTGTTGTACATATGTACAGTGGAGTATTACTCGGCCATAAAAAGAGTGAAATAACGCCATCCATAATGCAGCAACATGGATGGACCTAGAGATAATCATACTAAGTGAACTAAGACAGAGAAAGACAAATATCATATGAGATCACTTATATGTGGAATCTAAAAAGATGATACAAATGAACTTATTTACAAAACAGAAACCAACTCACAGACTTTGAAAACAAACTTATGGTTATCAAACGGGAAAGGTGGAGGGAGGTATAAATTAGGAGTTTGGGATCAACATATGCACACTACTATATATAAAATAGATAATCAACAAGGACGTCCTGTATAGCACAGGGAACTCTACTCAATATTCTCTAATCATCTATATGCGAAAAGACTCTGAAGAAGAATGGATATATGTATATGTATAATTGAACCACTTTGCCGTACACCTGAAACTAACAACACATTGTAAATCAACTATACCCTAATATAAAATAAAAATTAAATTGAATAAAAAGAACTTAAATCAACTATACCCCAATATAAAATAAAAATTAAATTGAATAAAAAGAACTTAAAAATAAAGTTTAGAGCTTCCCTGGTGGCGCAGTGGTTGAGAGTCCGCCTGCCGATGCAGGGGACACGGGTTCGTGCCCTGGTCCAGGAAGATCCCACATGCCGTGGAGCGGCTAGGCCCGTGAGCCATGGCCTCTGAGCCTGCGCATCTGGAGCATATGCTCCGCAACGGGAGAAGCCACAACAGTGAGAGGCCTGCGTACCGCAAAAAAAAAAAAAAAAAAATTAAAAATAAATTACTTAGGTCTAAAAAAAAGTACTATGTTGAACAGAAGTCGTGAGAATGAACATCCTTGTCTTGTTCCTGAATTTAGAGGAAAACCTTTCACATTTCACCACTGAGTATGTTGTTAGCTGTTTTTTTGTCATATGGCCTTTGTTATTTTGAGATAGGCTCCTTTTATACCCAGTTTTTTGAGAGCTTTTATTATGAAAGTGTGTTGAATTTTGTCAAATGCTTTATCTGTATCTGTTGAGAGAATCATAGTATTTTTATCTTTCATTCTTTTACTGTAATGCATTATTTTTATTGATTTGTGTATGAACCATCCTTGCATCCGAGGAATAAATTCACTTGATCATGGTGTATGATCTTTTTAATGGGCTGTTGAATTCTGTTTGCTAGTATTTTGTTGAGAATGTTTGCATCTATATTCATCAGGGATATTGGCCTGTTGCTTTTTTCTTGTGGTATTTTTATCTGACTTTGGTATCAGGGTAATGCTGGCCTCGTGATATGAGTTTTGGAGTGTTCCCTCTTCAATTGGAAGAGTTTGAGAAAGATTGGCATTAATTCTTCTTCAAATGTTTGATATAAATCACCACTAAAACCATCTGGTCCTGGTATTTTCTTTGTTGGGCCGTTTTTGATTACTGATTCAGTCTCCTTATTATTGGTCTGTTCTGATTTTCTGTTTCTTCCTGATTCAGTCTTAGTGGGTTGTCTGTTTAACTTTGTTTCATTAATTTTTTTCTATTATCTTTCTAGTCTCTATTTCATTTATTTCTGCTCTAATCTTTAATTCCCTCTTGCTAAATTTGGGCTTAGTTTTTTCTTTATACTTCCTTGAGAAGTAAAGTTAGGTTGTTTATTTGAGATCTTTTCTTAATGTAGGCATTTATTGCTATAAACTTCCTTCTTAGAACTATCTTTGCTGCATTCCCTAAGCTTTGATATATTTTTTTTGTTGTTTTTGTTCTCAAAATACTTTCTGATTTGCCTTTTGATTTCTTCTTTGATCCGTTGATTATTCAGGAGTGTGTTGTTTAATTTCCATGCATTTGTAAATTTTTCATTTTTCTTCATGTTATGTTTTTCTAGTTTCATGCCATTGCAGTGGGAAAAGATACTTGATATGATTACAGTCTTCTTAAATTTGTTAAGGCTTGCTTTCTGGCCCAATATATGATTTATCCTAGAATATGTTCCTTGTGTATGTGAGAGGAATATATATTCTGGTGCTGTTGAATGGAATGTTCTGTATGTGTCTATTCGGTCAGTTTTGTCTGTAGTGTTAGGTCCACTATTGATTAATTTTCTGTTTGGATACCTATGTATTGTTGAAAGTGGGTTTTGAAATGTTCCCTACTGTTATTTATTTCTATTACTCCCTTCAGTTCAGTTAATGTTTGCTTTAAATATTTAGTTGCTCTAGTGTTGAATGTGTATGTATATACGGTTGTGATATCCTCTTGATGAATTGACCCCTTTGTCACTATATGGTGTCCTTCTTTGTCTCTTGTGACTGATTTTGAGTAAAGTCTATTTTGTCTGATAATTATAGCCACTCTTGCTCTCTTTTTGTTACCATTTGCATGGAATATCTTTTTCCATCTCTTCACTTTCAGCTTATGTGTGTCCTTAAAGCTAAAGTTAGTCTCTTGTAGATAGCACATTGTTGGATCTTGTTTTTGTTTGTCTTTTATCCATTCAGCCACTCTGTGTCTTTGATTGGATAGTTTAGTTCATTTACATTTAAATATTGATAGTTAAGTGCTTACTAGTCCCATCTTGTTAATTGTTTGAGTTTTTAGTTCCTTTCTTCCTCTCTTGCTTTTTTCCTTTTTGATTTATTTTTATAATGGTGTGTCCTAATTCCTTTATCATATATGTGTTTTGCAAATATTTTCTCCCATTTTGTGGCTTGCCTTTTCATTCTCTTAACAGTGTCTTTCACAGAGCAGAAGTTTCTAATTTTAATGAAGTCCAGCTTCTTTTTTCTTTCATGAATTGTGCTTTCAGTGTTGTTTAAAAAGTCATCAGTAAACCAAATGTCACGTAGTTTTCCCCTATGTTACCTCTAAGAGTTCTGTAGTTTGAGGTCTTACATTTAGATTTACGATTGTTTTTGAATTAATTTTTGTGAAAGGTTTAAGGTCTGTGCTCAGATTTTTTTTCTTTTTTGCATGTGGATGTCCAGTTGTTCCAGCACCAATTGTTTTAAAAAGACTATCCTCATTTTTTTGTACTTCCTGGTTCCCCCTTCTACTAGTGTAGAAATTAATTACTGTTTGTATTCTTTTAATGATTGTCCTAAAAGAATAGAATCCTTACTTAACTGTCCACCATGTTTGTAGTCTCTCTCTGCTGCACTTTAGCTGCGTATTTATTATGTCTTATCTTTCAGTTCACTAATTTTCTCTTCATCTGCTTATAAATTGCTATTAGTAAGCCTATCCATTATGTTGCCATTTGGGTTACTGTATCTTTCATTTCAAGTAGTTCTTTTTGCCCAAATCAGCAAGGTCACATTTTATAGTTTCTGTTTCTTATAAACTTGTGTGATGTGCAAAGTGTTCAACAACTGATACGGCTTGGGCAATAATCAGTCAGAATGGATACCAGCTGGAAACAACCACTGTAACTGTATCAATATGTACTATTGAATATCAACCTAGTTATATACTTTTTGAGCATATCTTTTATTTCCTTAAACTTTGAAAACAGAGATGTTTTATAGGCAGTTTTTGATACTTCTTTTATTTACATCCTGAGAATCTGTTTCTGCTGATTCTCATTTATGGTGTCTTGTTTCCTACTGTGCTTGATTTTTTTATGTTTCTACTCAAGATTCTTGAAAAATTATTTATGGAAATATTTTGAAGCCTAAGATGAAGGTGTCTTCCCCCAGAGAGGATTTACATTTGCTTCTTCCTATGTTTGGGACCAATGAAAACTAAATTCATAGCTTGACATCTTTTGGCCTCCCATATAATGTAATTTGGGGCTGTAAATACATGAGAAAGTCTGTTTGTATTACACCTTAGGGACTGGTTTTCCGTACCCCATTTTGTTGGATTCTTCTCAGAACCAAGGTATCTATCTTTCATTGCAGTCCCCTGAGGATGTGGATGAAAGTCGGTTTACTTCTGGTTTTCCGTTAGCCTAAGAGTGTGATCCCTTGAGCCTTGATGTCTATTTTCCTGACCTAGTAAGGTACATTAAAACTAAAGTTAACATTTGCCTAGGTTTACAAATGCCCAGCAGGAAAAAAAAAGTAGCTTTAATTCTCCATTTACTTCTCTGGGACCTCACTTTTCCTTAGATATTGCTTGGTAATTGCTTTACTAGTCACTTGCTTTTGGAATTAAAAAAAAAACGTTATCCAACATTTTTTGGTTGTTTTCAGTAGGAGGGTTGGTTTGACATATATAATGTGCCCTATTTTCAGAAGCAGAGTTCAGTATTTCCATAGCATTTTAATAGAACAGTTCTTCAAAGATTTTTCTCAGATTCATGTCTTTTCATTATGAGTATCCCTCAGCCATTGTGACTATGTTAATAGTATTAGTAAAATATGGTAAAGTCTTCCTTATATGCTTTGTAAAAGAAACCCAATATTTCTTTTTTCAGGCTAAAGAGGCGGTGACAGAAGCTGAACGACGTGATCCTACAAATATTTTCACTAAATTTTATGTATTCAGGATTGCAATCCTAGAGGGCAACTCTGACAGAGGTATAAATGTTATTTATGAGTTATATTTGACTGTTAACACAAAGAATAATTCTCTTTGGCCGTAATAGAGAAAAATAGCTTTTAAGACAATGGAGTCGAATATATATGCTAGCTTTCCTATGTAAAGATGATACAACCATACAAAAAGAAACTATGGAAGGTTGCATAAAAATAAAAGAACAGGGTTTGCCTATTGAAGGAGTAGGAACTAGGCAGATGTGGGGCAAGAACTGGGGGAAAGTCTTGTTCCTGTATACTTTTTTGTACTTTGTCATTTGAACCAGCCTATTAAAAATTAACTTTAAAAAACTGTGAGAGCAGGGAGAAATTATAATGCAGTCATTTAAGAATTGTCATTAGAGAATAGAAGTCTCCAGGATACCTTTTGATTGTACTTATTTGGGAAGTTATCGGTGAGAGATCTGGCCCTGAAATGTAGTTTCTCTCCACAGGGTTGACAGTGGTACAGTTGCTCACATGAACCTTATCCCATTAGTGCTTTGTCCTTTCCATTAAGTTAAGCGTAGTTTCCTAGCTAGTTGTCTGCACACACGTGTATCTTGACTTGGTCACAGATTTACCTGTGCTGTGATATTATTCCTGCTCAGCTCTGGGTAGCTGAGCAAATCCTGGAGCTGTTTGAGCTTCAGACTGGTTGCCCTTTGTGAAGGGCACAAGTAGAGAAATTGAGAAGCTTGAGTTAATGGGTTCAAACAGAATTTATACTAGTCCAATTAAGCAACTATTTGTGAATACCTACTAAATATGCAGTGGAGTCTGTTATTCACTCTGTAAGAAAAAGAAAGATGATTTATTCTGCTTTGAAAAAGAAATGTTCCACGGTAGTAAAGTATATCTGTATGTTAATTAAGGACTAACAAATTGGAATCAGCTCTTTATCAAGGTTAATATTGCTGTTATGTCCATCATCAGGGTTTTCACTAGAGACTTCTGGGCATTTGTTTTTCTTGATATATTATGCTGAAGTATAGAAAAACTTGAACCTTTTGCCAGTAGAAATGGCAAAAAAAATAACCCCACACAACCAGATTTCCTTTTTTTTTTTTTAACATCTTTATTGGGGTATAATTGCTTTACAATGGTGTGTTAGTTTCTGCTTTATAACAAAGTGAATCAGTTATACATATACATATGTTCCCATACGTCTTCCCTCTTGCGTCTCCCTCCCTCCCACCCTCCCTATCCCACCCCTCCAGGCTGTCACAAAGCACCGAGCCGATATCCCTGTGCCATGCGGCTGCTTCCCACTAGCTATCTACCTTACGTTTGTTAGTGTGTATATGTCCATGACTCTCTCTCGCCCTGTCACAGCTCACCCTTCCCCCTCTCCATATCCTCAAGTCCGTTCTCCAGTAGGTCTGCGTCTTTATTCCTGTCTTACCCCTAGGTTGTTCATGACATTTTTTTTCTTAAATTCCATATATATGTGTTAGCATACGGTATTTGTCTTTTTCTTTCTGACTTACTTCACTCTGTATGACAGACTCTAGGTCTATCCACCTCATTACAAATAGCTCAATTTCGTTTCTTTTTATGGCTGAGTAATATTCCATTGTATATATGTGCCACATCTTCTTTATCCATTCATCCGATGATGGGCACTTAGGCAGATTTCCTATTAAGGCTTTTCTTTTAACATTCTATTAAAATAAAATTATTTTACTTTTTTTTTTTTTTTTTTTTTTTTTTTT